>NC_058404.1:124098539-124306895 GCF_002201575.2 Neomonachus schauinslandi | reverse complement strand
GATAGATAGATAGATAGATAGATAGATAGATAGATAGATAGATAGATGATAGATGATAGATAGATAGATAGATGATGTACAACTCTTCACTGGTTTCCATGTAGGACAGCAGGCCTGAAACAGTAATGTCTTCCAGATTTTCAAGAGGAATTTGAAATTTTATCAAATAAAATTTGATTAACCAAAAATTTAGTGTCTTCTTTCTACTCTCAGTTGGTAATGGCATTTTTAAAATATATATTTCTAGATATTATACTACATTAATTTCCTCACCAATTCTCACTTGAAGACTAAAAAGTGAGATAAAAGTGTGGCTATCTTACTACATCTATTGTGAAATACAGAAAAACATTTTATATCATGTAAATATTATGCGATATTTCTTAACATTTAAGGATTGCAAAAACTTCATTTTTTAAAAATAAAGTGCCATGCTAAATTTTGTGGGTTGAACAAAACATTCATGGGCTCCCAGTTTGACATATGAGTTATGTTTTCTGCAAAAATTCTTAAGAATCTTTTAGGAAGAAGGAGGAGGAGAAGAAAAACAACCTGGAATAATTTATCTCTCAACTGTGTCATTGGTTTGTTACCAGGTTCAAGTGAGAGAATACATATGGAATGAATAATAAAATAATAATACATAAATAATAAAATGCTGTATGAAGGTAAGGAATTATAATTATATTTATATTTTATGAAAAAAATAATGTTTGTCTTGAAACTTTTGTCCTGGCAGTTCATAAAGTATCCCTGTATATTATCCCAGGTGAGTAAAAGAGTATACACAGGCTCCAAACACAGAGGTGAGTAAACTTCCATGATTTGTGCCTCTTTACTTACAAAAACAAATGTGAGGAAATAAAATCTGTAGTAGTAATATTAAAAAATATTGTTCTGTATTAGAAGCAAGTTTAATAAAATAAATAAAATTGCATACCTCAATTTAGTCTTCAAATCAGAGCTGATAAAGAAATTAATGCATATAATATGTAGGAACATGTATTTCAAAAATAACCGTTATCAAATAAGAACAGCATTAGTAAGAGATTAATATTTTTCCCAACAGATTGGACATTTTGCTATGAGATAAAATTAATAACTATACCATTGATATCACTTTCCAGATACAATAGAAATACAATAAAACTAGTGGAGAAAATTAAGCAAATGTGTATGTGTCGTTGCATTTCTGTACATGGCAAGGATTAAAAACGAGAGCTTATTTTGTGTAGATAAACTTGGATATGTGGCTCTGGGATCAAACCACAATTTCTCACAGTTCACAGAGTCTCTTGTGATGAATTTCCTCCACTGCAGCCCTTTCAAAAAAGGGAAATCTCAAGGGGGTTTTAACCCCCACTTGTTTTAAAACTTTCCACTCAGGCTTCAGAGCCAGACTGACTAGATGCTGAGTTCTATCATTTACTGTGAGATCAAGCAACTTATTTAACTTTACTGGTCTCAGTTTTTGGATATATAAATATTGAGTACTGAAAGTACTTACCTCTTAGATGTGAATATCTCAAATTGATTGTATTAACAAGAAATATTTTTAGATTTTTTGTTCTCAGGGAACACAGCTATTTTTCAAACAAAAAAGGAAATTCTATTCTGCATTGCCTGCTGCTATATGTTATTTTGACATATAAGGAATAGTCTTTGTGTGGGTTTTGATAATATTGAGGAGAGATTTATTATTCTATTGACTTTATTTAATTCCAGAAAGAGCCTATTCCATATATATGTATAAACTGTATACTAAAAATTAAATATTAATCAATTATATACTTAACTCTCAATATTTCAATGTGTAATTTTTCAACAATGTGATTGCTATTATCCAAAAATACTCTCTTTTGACAAACTGGATTCTATTTTAGATATTAATAGTAATACTTATTAGCAATAGTATTACTTGGGAATCTGCATCAGGTACTGAGCTAAGCATATCACACATATTATTGCATTAGGGAAGTATAAAGAACAGAAATTTGGAGTGAGGGACCTGAATGCAAATCTTGACTCTGCTACTTCCTGGCTGAGTGACTAAGAGGAAATTATATAACTTCTCTGTGTCTCCATTTGTACATCTGTAATATGGAACCCACAAATAAGGTTGTTACAAGGGTTAACTGAGTTAATTAGAGCTTTGGAATCAGTTTTTGGCACAAAGGAGGCACAGAATTGGTGATAACTATTATTTTTTTTATTATTTTATTATTATTAGATATTTTAATTAAAACTTGTTTTGTTTTCAGAATCACCACAGTAGGGCTAGTAGCAAACTTTGCAGTGAGAAGACCTGAATTTCAATCCCAGATACCAAATTCAAATATCTCTTACCACTTTGGTTGAGTCATATTACATCACTGAGCCTGAATTTACTCATCTGTAAAATATGAATAGCAATATCTAATTAATGGCCCCAATATTACCATCAAACAGTATAAGAAAAGTTCCTCATAAGGTATAAAGCCCTTATGAAAATATAAGTATCTTCTTATCTAAACAGAGAAAAAAATAAGTCTCTATTGTATCTTGCCTTTTTTTCCATAACATCTCCCCTAGTGTCCACTCCCCACTCCACTCAGCAGGGGGCTTCAAAACTACAAACCCCAAATGACAATGGTTCTTATATGTTTAAAGATACAATGCATTTAACAAGAAATATTGAAAGCAGCTGCTCTCTATAACTTGGAATAACTTCTTCTACGTGCAAAAATTTTAAAGAAAATATATACATTTCCAAATTACAGGGGGTAAAAATGACATCATTTTTTTTCAAGCTTGAGGTTGTCTCTTAACATATTTTTTCTTAAGTCTTTCCTTCCTGCCACTCTTTGCCTACTAGGGTATCTGAAAGTGACAAAATGAATTGTTGAGTATCAAACACACATTAATTAAAAGCCTCAGACCCAGCCATCCTTTTTCTCTAGCAGCAGGTTTTCTGATTGATACATGTACTTATGGTATCACTCTTATATTCTGTTGATAAAATGTCATTTTTTCTTGCCATTTAATGATGATGACACCAGGTAGAAATGTTTCAGGCTCAGACATCACTCTCAAGGAGAACCACTCAGTGTAGGTGTTTCCCACACTAAGCAGAAGGATTTTTCAGTAATTAGGTAGGATTTTATCAATCCAAGTAGAGATTTCTGAAAACAAAGGGAGATATTTTTTACTTAGGATAGAGGAAAAATTTAAATGAATATGTAAAGTGAATTATGTAGTAAACTAAAACCACTTTTTTCCAGCTACTCTGGAAACCATATAGTGGTGTTCTGATTTTTAAAAAGCTTAGTCACTAAGTTACTAGTGGAAGTTCATCAGATATGACTAATAACATTTTTTCTCTTATCTTTACAATGGGGAAGAGAAAATTCTGACAATAATTCAGAATTTGTATTAAATTCTTTTCAGTGGAGACCTGTGATTAGATGATGCATTTGGTTACATAATTCTTCTAAATCTTTTCTCACTGTGTACTAATGAAAGTAGAAAAGGCTGTTCTTTCTTTGAACATTCTGAGCTGGTAAAAGCATGAAATTTCTTTGAAGTTTTCAGTTTCATTTGTAAAATCCATGTGAACTTTGCATTGTGTTCCTTAATATGGGGAATCCCTTTTTTATTATTATTATTATGTTATGTTAATCCCCATACATTACATCATTAGTTTTAGATGTAGTGTTCCATGATTCATTGTAGTCAGAACGTGCCCTCTTTAATACTCATCACCAGGCTAACCCATCCCCAGTGCTCCATGCAGAACGTGCCCTCTTTAATACTCATCACCAGGCTAACCCATCCCCCCACCCCCTCCCCTCTAGAACCCTCAGTTTGTTTGCGGAATCCCTTTTAAAAGAAAAAAGATCAAATAAAAGATTTTGATTAATGAAATTAAAAATAATGTACACCAGGAAAATGACATGTTTATCAGGCTTCAAGACACTGTCCTCAAATTTTAATGTCCATACAAATCTCCTAGTAATCTTGTTAAGATAGAGATTCAAACACAGTTTCAAGGAGAGCCCAAGATTCTGTATTTCTGAAGGCTTCGATGTGAGGAAGAAGCTGCTGGTTCAAAGACTATATCCTGAGTAGCAAAATTTTAAGGGACAATTAGAAACCAATCGAGAGAAGTCTCATTACAGAGGTATAAAATTCTTAAGTCATATAGAAATACACAAGTAATGTATAGGAGTAGTGATTTCTGAATTGTAAACAAAACATTAAAATGTTTTTTTTCTTCAATTACATTCTAGCCATTTACTTAAATGATTTCAATTACTCAAAAGTTAATTGGTGTCAGTTTACACATGTTCCTTAGATTTTAATTTAGTGTTACACTGTACTGAACCAACTCCTTTGTGCCTTTTCCGAGTAATTCATTTTATTCCTCTGATGAAGCCAGTTTTGACACTTTGGCTTAGTGGCGTCTAAGAATCAGAGTCATAACCACAGGTTATGAAATAGTAAATGATGTGGTCAGAATTTGAATCTACTCTGACTCCAAAACCTAGCCATATACTCTTACAAGATAATGTTTTTTGTTTTTTGTTTTTGTTTTTTTTTGTTTTTTTTGAAATCTTAAGTTGGAAAGACATTGCAAAGAATAAAGTTAATATAGTATATTAAATATAATTATCTTCTTGAATTTATGTTAAAACCAGTTGATAGCATAGTTCTTTATAATATAAATACCTAATGCATTGGAAGTATGTTGGACTGAATACATTTGTTTTAGGTATGTTCTAAAATAACACAACAAAATTCCCAAATTGACACAGATAATGGATAATATCCAGTCTCAGAAGCCCTGACAGTTGTTGGCCTAATACAAAATTATGGATAACCATATTATGAGAAAAATGAAGCTCTGAATTCATACTAAAACCACTTGTTAAGCCATTCTAGAAGAACTTTACCATTTTGAATAGCTTCAAATACACTTGTTGCATATTCCTGGTCTGGGCAATAGATGTTTATCTATTATGTCTCTCTATCAGAGATTATTTATCTTTTTCATAGTACCTCTAAAATCACTGTTTTGTGGGGAGGGGTATTGAGTTTTCTAAAAATCCAACTATTTTTTACTATTGGTAAAATACTTGGGAAGTGTGAGAAAATTATGTCTCACACAGCTACACTTTTCTCTAAACCTTTAAATAGCTTTTGAAAGCTTAGTTTGTGCAATTAGATCTCCTGACAGCAAGTAAGGGAGAAGTTCAAAGAGTGGCTCAATCAAACCACTAAACCAGGCAAGTGGAAAATTGCATTTTGTTGCCTTGAGTTAGGTAAGCTATTACCTGAATATGTATGCACATATTTATTTCTGTGTTTATTAATTTGAAGTTCTTCATTTCTCTTTTAGCCTTTCTATAGTCCTTATTTAAACAAGTTGGTATTTTTGTTTCATTTCTTTAATTCCTAGATGGCATTTCTCACAGAGTGAGGTTTCTTTCATTTTATTTTAATATCATTTAGTATTAATGGAGGGTGTCCACTTGTGAACCCCAATGTATTAGTCATACTCCAAAGAAAAGTTCTGTATGAATCCTCTGGAAGCATCAAAACTAAACTAGATAACACTAACTCAAATGAATACAGGGCTGATGTGCCTATAGTTGGAGAGCAATGTGCAATGGATGATTCCATTTTTGATTATTTGTGTGTCTTCATGTACAACCAGTGTGTGCTATAGACCATGGTGTATAACCTGGGACTCACAGGTCCATGAACTGATTTCAAGGATCCATAAACTAGTTGAAATTGGGTGAAATTCATATATATATGTTCCTGTGTATATTTCTTGAAAGAGAGTCTGTTGCTTTCAAGAACTTCTCAAGGGGGTTTTCAATCCTCAGAAAAGATTAAGAATCACTGTCTAAACCAAGAGATATCGGGCTTGGTATTTAAATGTGTGCTTTAGCAGGCTAACAGGAAACATGGATAATGCAAGCTAAGGCCAGATAGAGAAGAGAGTGTCAAATATTGCCAGCAGTCCCCAAGATCTTTAAGAGGGCAGAAAATACTAGCACTTGTTGAAGTACTACTACAAGTCAGACACTGTGTTGCATGCATTTCATACTCATTAAATCTTGACTACAATTCTGTGAGGTTATAAAGGACTCTCTTTTACTCCATTTCACAGCTGAAAAAAATTAGGGTCAGAAAAATTAAATACTGAGCAATTAGACCTCAACATTTATTGATGCAATTATCTGCACTAGCCACTATTTCAGGCATTATTTCATTTAATCCTCATGACTGTATGAGGAAACTGTTATCCTTATTTAATACATGCATAAACTAAAATTTAGAAGTTTATGTTGCTTACTCAAAACTACATAATTAAGGGAGGGCAGAACCAAGATAAAATCAAACAACACATGAAATAAATTCTATATCCATAATAATTGTTTTACAATAGATATGACTAGAAAAATCATACTATTTTTACTAAAGCACAACTGATAAGTAGGTAATACTGACAGTTGACAATTATATCCTACCAAAATGATTTTACATCTTAAAAGGGATTAACAAGTGAAGAGGATGAATTTTTTTTTTAGAAGACCTTTAAGAATTAGGCAAAACCCTTAAGATGAGAGATGAGTTCAAGAAGATTCTTTTTTTTTTTTTTAAAGATTTTATTTATTTATATGACAGAGAGAGACAGCAAGAACAGGAACACAAGCAGGGGGAGTGGGAGAGGGAGAAGCAGGCTTCCCGCTGAGCAGGGAGCCCGATAAGTTCAAGAAGATTCTTACATGCTTAGAATTTTCACATTGAAGAGAAAGAATCTTAATACAATCTGGCCCCGCTACTTTCTCATGTTGAATCTTTTCCATCTCCATCACACCAGCATCCAGCTCTTGCTTAAGATTCTCAATGGGTAGGAAACTCACTAGCTCTCAAATAGTCTATCATAACATTTTTTAATTTTTACAATGGGAAAATTATACAGGGAGTAAATTATGCCCTGAGCTGGAATATAATTCAACTAGGTTGGGCAACCCTAGCCTGTACTCATTCAGAGCAGACGTATTGTTCTCTTCCCATTTTCATCCCCCCTGAGCATCCATCCTCTCTTACGTAGGTTTAGTATATCCCCTTTTGTTTCAAGTTTGTTTTTACTCACAGAAAACGTGGGTGCAAATGTCAAAGACTGTATTCTGTGTTGTTGACTGCCAACAGCAAGGAGATCCCTTCTTTGATTTTCTTCTATCATATGTGATTTTTAAGAGTCTTTTTTTTTTTTTTTGGTGCACTTGACATTATGTGTACACAGTACTTCCTTTTATTTTGTAATAAGCACTCTGTTGAGTGAAGAAGACATAAAGACACATTTCCTTCCTCAAGAAGACCAGAATCTAATGGAAGAGACAGACGAGTGGACCTATGTCAGTAAAAATAACAGCTTCTCTGTAGACTACGAAAGAATGCCACCTCATACAAGCTGTATGCTCCCAGAGGAGATGAGGGCTGGGATGCTTATTGGTGGCTTTGTCCTTCGTAACATCATTCTTACTATGCCATGTTAATCTCTTGTATTTGTCCTGAGGTCTATGACCTTCTTAGAAACTTTGTTTCAAGTCTTCCTGTCCTTTTAAAATCCAAATTTATCTGAAAGCCACTTTTGCAGTCAGATGGCTCTCTTCGGGAAACTGATCCTTCCCTTACTCATCAGAATCATTTGTGATTGCAGAAATAGGATTTCATTTGTGATAACATTTTTATCTTTTAGAAGCCTCATAGCACATTGTGATTCATGTTTCTCATATTTATTTTGTTGATCAAAAAAGTCAGAAAAAAATACACTTCTCTGTCTCTTCTAACAGCCCTATTCTTTTCTCTAATATTTTCCTGTGTGATAATTGTCAGTGTCACTCTCAGATAGTTGGTACACTGACATGTAACAAGTGAACACATCACACAGGAAAATGTTGGCAATGAATATGAAGAAACTAAACACAGATTGCTAATAAAAATGTACTACTTTCCCCAGTGTGAAAAGAAAATATAAAGAGTGAAAGATGCCTTTGGATTTTTACTCTATGTCTTCAAGTTTTAATCATGATTGATCATAGAACTGGTAATCTATTGATATCTTAAGCTTTCTATTGACTCATTTTTATCCATTTAAACCTTGAGTAATCTGATACTCTCCTTTATTTTCCATGATATATTTGCAGCATAATATATTTCCATAATATATTAGAAATTCAAGCTTCTAGACAAATCATGTAGAAGACTTTGTATCCTGTGGCTCTGCCCATGTCATCTGAAGTCTTCACAGACAGAAACTTTTGAACCATATTTAATAAAGAAAAAAAATCACTGGAATTCTCAACCATCATCTTCTTTCATATGTCACCACAATTTAAATTTTAGAGAAACATATGGCTTTTTCTCCAAATAATAATAGTAAGTATAGTATAGTAATCTGGATCCATCTACTTACTTTCTTTCAAATAACTGAAAGAGCTTTCATGAATATTATCCCATCCCAAAGATGGAAGTATTGGTTATTGGTTTTATGGTCACCATATTTTCTCTTCAAACATGCCTATGACATTCCTATTCTTGTTTTGAAACTAAGTAACTGTCCTATCTTCCATAACAAAAAATGACATAATATTTTGCTTTTATCTCCTTCTACTTCTCATACATGTTGTTACCTAATATCATCATATGTCCCCTATAATATTTCTCAGATTGTATCACCATCACATTGTTAAAATCCTTCCAGAGGAACTAATCTCTCTTAAAGAATTAGCTTTTAGCCCTCTGCATTCTCTATTTTGCCTGTTATCTATTTTGAGTTATATAATCTAGCAAAAGTCCCTAAATGACATAAAAAAACTTGTTTATCGTAAGTTGACACATATATATATATAGATAGATAGATACAGATATAATAAATTATCCTATATACTTCTTAAATGTAAAATATAATTTAGGTTTGTTTTTCTATACCCCAGAGGACATACAAAATCAAACTGTCCCCTTGCTTTGGTCCAGTCCCCTGTGACAACTTATCCTCACCCTTAACTGTATTAAACATACATGTGATACCTGGGAAAAAGTAATTTTCTATCTACCTTCTGCCCTGATGGAATCTAGCCAAGGTGTGTAGGCTTCATCTCCTAAACAAATTCTGGGGCATGTTGTCACCTAAATCAGAAAAAAGGGAGTTCTCTTCTGAGTTTGAAAACTTGTAACTTTTCTAAATCTCATTAGAATGTATTCTGTTTGAGAACGGGCAAAGAAGGGGTGGAAGATGACAAAATAAGCTCCAAAAAGGAAAGCACTAAAGCAAGCAATCTGGTGTCATTAATGTGAGAGCTGTCAGGAGTGTAGCTTGTAATAACAGGAACAGATAGTGCCTTTTCAAAGCCTGAACTTAAAGCTTCAACCATAAGCAGGGAAATGACATTTACATTGAGATGTAAATTGCAGCCAATGACACTGTTCATTTATGTAAGATGAGTTTATTTTGGTGTTTAGAAATATAAATTGAAATCCTATGTTTTCTCTTAGAAGGACTTACTGCATAGAAAGTAAAACTTAAAATTGTCCCTGAGACATCAGGAAAATGTAAAGGCCATTTTATTGCTGAAATATATTAATGCAGTGCAAAGGTAATTCTGTTTAAGAGGAAATCTAAATTAGTAAAATTATTTCTAAGTTCTCTTGGAAAGGCCATTGCTTTTGAGGCAATGGAAAATCTATAAAACAGCAAAGCCTTCCACCCAAAAATATGCAGACACTTCTCTGTTATCCCTGAACATTAAGTAAACAGCTTCGCAATTGTGTGCCCTAGGGACAAGTGATGCATTTCAAAGAACTAAGAGACTGAAAGAGAATTTGAAATGCTATATAATTTCAATTCCTATCTCCTGGCACAAATAGATTATGGGTTTATTTTTTTTTTTTCATACAAATTCCTAGAGAAGATGATTCTTTAATCCCTGTGGTGTTGTATCAAAGCAGTCACAACGTTTATCATAAGAAAGTTTCGAAGATCAACCCTAACCCCAACTCCTTCCACTTAGGACATTGACTAAAACCTTCCTCCATGGAAACCCAAAACAATGATTAATTACCATATTCTGTGCATTTGTATTTGCCCCTTCAATAACTCTCTGCATGATTCTATCAGAGCACCCATCACATTGGACAAAAGTTACTCCTTCTCTCTCACCTACTGAATTGGGCACTCTGATGGCAGATAGTGTGCCTTTACAGTGCCTGGCTCCGTATCTGGAGCATAGTCAGCATTCTACAGAGGTTGAGTTGCTATGTTGTTTGTTATGTCACATATACTATATTTGAGCTAAATATATTCATGCATTTCAGATATTAAAAGGAGTTATTTCTCAAACCTTTTTGGAATAACACCATAATAAATGTTTTGTGGTTATGATAATAATGCAAAATATAGTTTGTAAGTCGCTTTGCCATTATTTTTAAGACCTGTCAAGTTGTCATGTTATTCTGTCTACAGTACTGTCTTTGTGGCTGACTGATATATAGACCATGATTGAGATAATTTGGGGGGAAAGTAAGTGCTGCAAGGTACAAATCACACTCTTCTTGTGATCCCACCCCAACCTCCTGCTACAGGCCCTAGTTATGCTGGAATAAAAATGATCAGGGCAACTTGAATAATAAAAGAAGGCAAATATGAATAACAGCAGTAGTTAAAGAAGATAAAGATAATGTCAAAGCTATTTCCAGAAGTCATATTCTAATTGCTTTAGAGATGGTGGCAATCTCTTACATGGCAGCTGATCAGACCACCCCCCTCCACCACTTTTCCCACTTGGACATCCTGAGAGGCTTTGGCACATCTTGCACCAGCCTTGCTACAGCCTTGCTGTCCATTGCTAAAACAAGGGTATCCCAAAATAACATGGAAATCTCCCAACTATTGCTCCACCATGATCAAGATGATTAGTTCATTCATTCAACTAATATTTTTTAAGTCATTGTTATATATCAGACATGTTTTGGACACTAGAAAATTCATTAAAAAGACCTTTTTTTTTTTTTTTTACTATGGAGCTTATACTTAGTACAGACAATAAATACATATTCAATAAATACACAGTATGTTAGATGATGATGGTTAAGTATTACAAAGGAAAATAAACAGGCTAAGGTGACCATATAAATCATTGTGTAAAATAGGAGACTTTTGAACATAAAAGGAAGAGTTTTTATAATAACGCTAGTAGGCATAAACCAGAACTGTCCCATGTAACCAGGGCATGTATTCACCGTAGTTGAGGGACATGAGAAATATGAGGGGTACAAGAAAATGGCTTAATTTCTAGGATCTAGAGAACTGAAAATCAGGTAGCTAGCCCACAGGTATTGAGTAGCAGAGACTGTTTAGAACAGCCTCTTTGTAGTGACTCATTTAATCATTACCATAATATTATGAAGTAGGCATTATTATTATTTTTATTTGATGGGTTGGAAACATATGCATATAGATTTGAGAGCAGGGTTTTCCGAGGGACCCCTCTCTCATTACCCTCTGGTTCTCTTGTCTCCTCTGGATCCATTTCCCCATTAGCCTGAAGTACCAGACCCACAATTTCCCTCTCAAGGCATCTGCATATGATTGAATAAGACATACAAATATGGTAAATTTAAATAAAGATGCTGAATTCTGACCATAATTACTGTGCATGTGAAGCTGGGGAAATACTCTTTTCATGGGTCCTCCTTGGTGGTTAAATTCTTTAGACAGAGCCTAAAGCCTTTCGTGCTTTGGCCACAAACTATGCGTTTGTCTGTTTGTTTGTTTTATCCCCATATCTCTCCACATTGAGATTTGACACATGCTTTCAGTATCATAAGCATTGTTTATCATTTTTAAATTTTGTGTGTGCATGCTTCAAGAAATTCTTTCATATTTTGAAAGACTGTGTGCCACCAAGGTAAACAAGTCTGATACAGAAATATTAAACTAAAAAAGAAGAAAATACAAAGTTTTGTTATATAAATATCCTTGTGTAAACCATGGGTATTAATGGGAATTGGGAGAAAAATAAAAATGAAAATGAAGTAGATTTATTAGAATTGTGGGATTGTGAGTAATTTTTAATGAGTTTTTATTATTATAATATTGCACAATAAATATAATTTTTTTAAATCACTGAGCACAAGACTTATTCATGTCTTAGAGTCACCAGAGAGGCAATTTATAGTCCTTAATTTTCTAGAGACTATGTAAATTACATGTTCCTCTTTTATATTATGCTTGGAATGATTTAAGGTCTTATTTATCAGTTAACCATTTCAAACTTACATAAAATAAACTGGAGAAAGAGAACACAGCTGAGTAGAAAAATTGTTAAGGAGCTTTGATGAAATGGGTAACAAGTGTAGACCCTGATGAAGTAGTTTAACAGAAACATTTTTCAAGTACTATTCTATGGTTTGACATCCAGTCCATTCACGGATTTTGAGAGATATCTGGAGAATTTCCTGATACTAAGAAGAGAGACAGATACATGATACTAAGATAAATAAATGTCTCTGCTGGTTCTTCACTGATAAAATTTGAAGGTTATGTGTGCCCTACAGCTCAGTTTTATATTAATCACTCTAAAGTTATAATAGCCTTTATATAACTCTTCAAGTTGAAGCTATATAAATAAATAAATATATAGTTTTAAAAATCACAGTTTAAATATATTTAAAATGGCTATTATTTAAATAAATAACATATTAATAAATCTGTACAAATTTTATATAATATATTAATATTTAGTATGTATTTTAAATCACTAATTCTTTGCAAAAAGAAGTAATTTTTTAAAACAAGCAAGGTTAATTAGAAGGTTGAAATAGAGAAGTTAAGAAATTTTACATGTATTATCCTTGCATAGAAACTATAAATTTTGTCATTCAGTATTTAGAAAAATAGCTCTTTGGCTTTGATGTTTTAAAAAACACTGCATGCATATGTTCATTTTTTTTTTTAAATGCTGCCTTATCAATGTTGTATAGGAAATTCAGAAAGTGCTTTTCACCAGTGTTCTATTGTGGAAGATAATGAATGAAAGCAGATAGTGACCTGTGAATGGAAAGGTCACTGCAAGATATGTGTATGTGAGTGCTTTGGAAAAGGAATAATATTGGGTATACTTATATGTAGACATTGACTATTATTTGGTTCAAAATATCCATTAAATTTAAACAAATGTTATGCTAGGCCTTGGGATACAGCTTTTAAGCTGTCTTATTTTCCAAATATTACTAAACTTTGTCACCTTCAGCAAGGCAAATAATGCAAACCCTCAGCAAGATGAATAATGCTTAAGCATGCCCCTGCTCCACAGTCTTTGAGTAAGTCTTAGGAAGCCAGGAGACAGGAAGAATAAGCCCCAGTCTGAAGCTGGTTTTATTATCTGGCCAAGAACATGGAGGGGCATTCTCTGAAGGGACTTCTTCATTCAAATAAACTTTTGAGGATAATTTGTTCCTGACAATGCTCTTCTTAGAGCAAGAAATCTACCCATACCCTTAGATTGAGTAACTCAACAGTAGTTAAGCTCTGGCTCAAAAAAGATTATTAACACCACTACATCCATTTTGAACTTCTTAATCAGTCCTTTCTACATCCAGAGCCTGGGATTAAGGGCTAGGGAAAGAGGGCATAAAATCGCTTCCACTTCTATTTTCATTCTTTGGGTGCAGACTTTTTCTCAAGAGTTAGTAGAGTTCGATTAGGACAATATTAAATATATCTCAACCCAAAATCTCAAAACCAATAATCATTTGGTTGACACTTTTATTAGAATAAAGATTAGCTCAAGAATAACCATGGGAATGAAATCCATAGAAACCGGTTACAGCGCCACTGTTTGCCATTGGATGCATGAGTATGAGGAAATGATTTCCACATGCATCACTGTTTTACAAGACATTTTTCTATAAAATTAACAGCGATGTTTATGGACAATTTGAGCTAAACAGCTAGTAAGCAAGCAAAATAAAAAGTTCAAGGTTAACCAATACTTTTGATGTAATAGGAGTAAGAATATTTCAATGCATTTAACCTAAGTATGTAAGCTTTACTAACAAGAACATTTGCTTGGTCTTTTCTATTAGGTTTTATTGCTACATTGATTGTGAAACTATAATAAAACCTTGCTGATACTTTATAACCAAATAAAATGTACTGATAAATGAATCACCTACCACATAATGCATAATGGGTGATGGCAACCACTTTTTAAAGACCTCAGCAAATACATCGATCAATAGACAGCTATTTCCTAAACACTGTGTTAGGCACAACTGGCATCATAAAAGATGCAAATATATTCAACCCCATCTATTATATTGAGTACATGTTGTAGGAATATCCCTAATACCTCAAGAAATGTAAGTGACACATGATGGTAGAGATAATAAACCATAGAAGAACTCATGATATTTGAGTAATAAAAACAGGTTTAATGACAAAGAATGCACCTGAGTTAAACAATGAAGGATGGGACTCTGGAGAGGTAAAACTAGAAAACAAAGTCAGTAGGGGATACTATGCGCCACGTCCGCTGACAGTTGACAGACTGGATGGAAATTGTTACAGTTAAAAAAAGACTAACGATTCACCTCAGCATGATTAAGGAACCTAGGTGAAAGAGGAAGACAAGAAGTCTCATATGGATATTAATAGACACCAAAAGGGAAAGGGAGAAATGAAGTTGAAACCATAGTGAATAGCCCTCCTTGCAAATATTATTTAGCAAAAATGAGAAAATGTGATAATACCAAATATTGGTGAGAATGTTGGGGACCAAGTATGCTAGTACATTACTGATGGAAATATAGACTAGTGCAGTTATTTGAGGAAAAAATGAAATAACACTAGCCAGACCCTATCACTAAAAAATTCCCTCCTGGTTTCATACCTCAGAGAAACTAGTATACAAACACCATGTAATCATACTGTTGTTACTACTGTGGTTGTTGCTGTTACAATATTCTGACAACAGGGAGTTGAAAGTAATGTTTTATTGTTTTATTTTTTTATTTTATTTTTTTTAAGATTTACTTACTTATTTTACGAGGGGAGAGGCAGAGGGAGAGGAAGAGAGAACCCAAGCAGACTCCACGCTGAGCACAGAGCCGGAGGTGGGGCTGAATCTCATGACCCTGAGATCATGACCTGAGCTGAAACCAAGAGTCAGATGTTTAACTGACTGTGCCACCCAGGTGCCCCTAAAGGAATGTTAAGTGTCCAAATAAGGAACTTAGTACAGAACTGAATAAAGTAAAATGTGATGGAAAAATATCTGAAACATCTGAAATATGATACAACCATTCTGATAAATCTTACACATGTATCATTAAGTTTAAACAAAGGGAAGAAAAAAAGATCAGATTTCTAGCACAGTCCAATATATGTAAATTTAAACTACTTACATATATAAAATAATATTGTATATAATTTTCCCAAGATAGAGATAGAAAGCAAACACAAGGAGTAGACGGCTATAATAGGAAGAGAGTAAACTAAAGTAGGATTCTGAGAAGAAAGAAAAATAAAACTAAGAGAGTGATTTGCAGAGATGAAGATGTAGATTTAAAAAGGGGGCCATAAACTGGGAAGCACTCAACTCTTAATCCCCGGAGCCCCAAAGGAAAGCCAAATAGCTAGCCTCTATGTTTTCTTGGCATATAGTTGTAACTCTATGCAAAAGGAATCAAATTTGGTTTGACATTATCTTACATTTTTAAACAAGTACTTTGTAAGACATGGCTTAAATCAGCAAGATTATAAACCTAGAACTTTTGTGTTTTTCTTTTCTTAATATAAATCTGAGAAAAGTGGGGGAAATGGGCTGAGTTCAGAGCATGCACTGTTTAGGAGGCAAGGGCTCTGGGCTGGAAGATTCTAAGAGTAACAGGCCAAAGCTGAGGGGAAGAAAATTGCCCAGCTTCTTCCAGGGAATATGGGTGGAACCAGATTGAAACAGTGGGAAGAAAATTTGGGGCAGGCAAATCTGTGCCATTCTAGCCCTTTCAACATGTGCATTAAAAGTTAAGACTGAAGATTCTTGACTGCTGACAAAACATTTATCTTTCAACTCTCAGTTGCAAACTCTTGTATTGTGCGTGACTTAAGGCACAAATGGAGGTTTCTACAGATTCTTTTCACCTTCATGGAGCTGGCATAAATGAGGAAGAAAGAGCTTTTATTTTACTTTTACCCAACTTTTTTTTTCTTTTAAAAAGAATAGACATCACTAAAAAAGTATGAAAAGAGGTAAAGGGGTGTAATAAAGTGGGTATTATTTTTCCTTCAAACCCCCATATGATAACTCCTTTATGTAAATCATTCTTTTCTCATCCAGCTCCTTTGGCTGAGTCTTGAGAAAAGAAACATAAAGACCACACCATTGGAAGTAGCTACTACGTGATGGTTGCCCTGAAGGAGGCAGAATTGCTGCAGGCTGGTTGAACCCCAGGATGATGATGGAGGCTGCAGATCCCAGCTTTGTTAAAATCAGAGGAACTCAGGCATCTTTAATCTAACTGATTCAGGATCTGTACACTACCTGAGCAGTGGCATGAAAACCCATGGCACTTCTTCCTCTAGCTCCTGCTCTGCTCAACTCCACCCCATGGCATTCTCTAGGCTGTGTCTCTCTCTCCCTTTTAAGCCCTGTCTTTGGCTCTTGGCCTAAAATTTCATCCTCTACCTCAATTCCCAACATAATCCCCCCATTTTAACATACTGATTCTATTATAATGGTTAATGCCCCAAGCAATCATTATCTGTGGTACAAGTCTGACCTTTGATTCTTCCCTTAAAGCATGCAAGTATTGGGGGAGTTGTGAAAATACTGGGTTTATTCTTTCATGAAGGGCATCAATGGCAAAATAAACATAGAGGAGACTCCAGAGTCTAAGGGTCTTATTCTGTGTGAGAATTGAAGTGGAATCTTCTTTCTTTTTCTTCAAATGATATGGACTATGAATTGGTCTCATCATATGAATGACCAAAATTCATAAAACTTCTTGAGTAGCCTCTCATTGTGTCACTAAGAAAAGGGAGTGTCAGGACACTATATGAACTCAAAATGTCATAAAAAGTATTATGATTATTGACTTTCATGTGAGTTGCTTACAATTTTACACCTAATTACTATTCTGTACAATAATGATTATGTAGACCATTAAATGTTTCATTAACATTTTATGTCTTTTATTTGATGAGTACAGCAAAATCTACTCATGTGTGCTCCGTGTTCATAGTTTATTAAATGTACAACATAGTTTCCTGCCCATATACTTGCCTTCCCCTAGTCCACATATTAGGAAACTTTAAAAGTATGTAGTCTTTTTTATACTTTCCTTTTTGTGCCTTATTTTGGAGCACAGAGAAGAAACCATCAGAGTTACCAGAAATTTCATATGAATATAACACATTAAAAGCTGAGTTAAAGCATCTTGAAAAATGAATAATTTGGATATTGTGATAAAAAATTGAGTCTTTTGGCATCTCAGCTTTAGGACTTGGTGGCATATATCATGAGTGCAAATGCCCTCATTCTGTATGAGTTCTAGCAGTTTTGGGGTGGAGTCTTTTGGGTTTTCCACATAAAGTATCATATCATGTGCAAAGCGTGAAAGTTTAACTTCTTTGCCGATTCGGATGCCTTTTATTTCTTTTTGTTGTCTGATTGCTGTGGACAGGAATTCAGTAAAGTGGCAGGATATAAAATCAATGCACAGAAATCAGTGGCATTCCTATACACCAACAACAAGACAGAAGAAAGAGAAATGAAGGAGTCGATCCCATTTACAACTGCACCCAAAACCATAAGATACCTAGGAATAAAACTAACCAAAGAGGCAAAGGATCTGTACTCAGAAAATTATAAAATACTCATGAAAAAAATTGAGGAAGACACATAGAAATGGAAAAACATTCCATGCTCATGGATTGGAAGAACAAATATTGTGAAGATGTCAATGTTACCTAGAGCAATCTACACATTTAATGCAATCCCTATCAAAATACCATCAACTTTTTTCAAAGAAATGGAACAAATAATCCTAAAATTTGTATGGAACCAGAAAAGACCCCAAATAGCCAGAGGAATGTTGAAAAAGAAAAGCAAGTCTGGCCAGGGGTTTACATTTGCAACGGTGTGGATGAAACTGGAGGGTATTAGGCTGAGTGAAATAAATCAATCAGAGAAAGACATGTATCATATGACCTCACTGATATAAGGAATTCTTTATCTCAGGAAACAAACTGAGGGTTGCTGGAGTGGTGGGGGGTGGGAGGGATGGGGTGGCTGGGTGATAGACATTGGGGAGGGTAAGTGCTATGGTGAGCATTGTGAATTGTGTAAGACTGATGAATCACAGACTTGTACCTCTGAAACAAATAATACATTATATGTTAAAAAAAAAAAAAAAAGAAGAAGAAGAAGATAGGAGGGGAAGGATGAAGGGGGGGAATTGGAGGGGGAGATGAACCGTGAGAGACTATGGACTCTGAGAAACAAACTGAGGGTTCTAGAGGGGAGGAGGGTGGAGGATGGGTTAGCATGGTGATGGGTATTAAAGAGGGCACGTTCTGCATGGAGCACTGGGTGTTATATGCAAAAAATGAATCATGGAACACTACATCAAAAACTAATGATGTAATGTATGGTGATTAACATAACATAATAATAAAAAAAGAAAGAAAAAGAAAAGAAAAGCTGGTGGCATCACAATTCCGGACTTTAAGCACTATTACAAAGCTGTCATCATCAAGACAGTATGGTACTGGCACAAACACAGACACATAGATCAATGGAACAGAATAGAGAGCCCAGAAATGGACCCTCAACTCTATGGTCGACTAATCTTCGACAAAGCAGGAAAGAATGTCCAATGGAAAAAAGACAGTCTGGGGCGCCTGGGTGGCTCAGTTGGTTAAGCAACTGCCTTCGGCTCAGGTCATGGTCCCGGGGTCCTGGGATCGAGTCCCGCATTGGGCTCCCTGCTCTGCGGGGAGCCTGCTTCTCCCTCTCCCACTCCCCCTGCTTGTGTTCCCTCTCTCACTGTGTCTCTCTCTGTCAAATAAATAAATAAAATCTTTAAAAAAAAAAAAAAGACAGTCTGTTCAACAAATGGTGTTGGGAAAATTGGATAGCCACATGCAGAAGAATGAAACTGGACCATTTCCTTACACCACACACAAAAATAGACTCCAAATGGTTGAAAGACCTCAATGTGAGACAGGAGTCCATCAAAATCCTAAAGGAGAACACAAGCAGCAACCTCTTTGACCTCAGCTGCAGCAACTTCTTCCTAGAAACATAGCCAAAAGCAAGGGAAGCAAGGGCAAAAATGAACTATTGGGACTTCATCAAGATAAAAAGCTTTTGCACAACAAAAGAAACAATCAACAAAACCAAGACAACCGACAGAATGGGAGAAGATATTTGCAAATGACATTTCAGATAAAGGGCTAGTATCCAAAATCTATAAAGCACTTATCAAACTCAATACCCAAAGAACAAATAATCCAATCAAGAAATGGGCAGAAGACATGAACAGACATTTTTCCAAAGAAGACATCCAAATGGCCAACAGATGCATGAAAAAGTGCTCAACATTGTTCGGCATCAGGGAAATCCAAATCAAAACCTCAATGAGATACCACCTCACACCAGTCAGAATGGCTAAAATTAACAAGTCAGGAAACAATAGATGTTGGCAGGGATGTGGAGAAAGGGGAACCCTCCTACACTGTTGGTGGGAATGCAAGCTGGTGCAGCCACTCTGGAAAACAGTATGGAGGTTCCTCAAAAAGTTGAAAATAGAGCTACCCTATGACCCAGCAATTGCACTACTGGGTATTTACCCCAAAGATACAAATGTAGTGATCCGAAGCGGTACGTGCACCCTGATGTTTATAGCAGCAATGTCCACAATAGCCAAACTATGGAATGAGCCAAGATGTCCATTGACAGATGAATGGATAAAGAAGATGTGGTATATATATATATACAACGGAATTTTATGCAGCCATCAAAAGGAATGAAATCTTGCCATTTGCAATGACATGGATGGAACTGGAGGGTATTAGGCTGAGTGAAATAAGTCAATCAGAGAAAGACATGTTTCATATGATCTCACTGATATAAGGAATTCTTAATCTCAGGAAACAAACTGAAGGTTGCTGGAGTGGTGGGGGTGGGAGGGATGGGGTAGCTGGGTGATGGACATTGGGAAGGGTATGTGCTATGGTGAGCGCTGTGAATTGTGTAGGACTGTTGAATCACAGACCTGTACCTCTGAAACAAATAATACATCATATGTTAAAAAAAAAAAGAAGATAGTAGGAAGGGAAAAATTGAAGGCAGGGAAATGAGAGGGGGAGACAAACCATGAAAGACTATGGACTCTGAGAAACAAACTGAGGGTTCTAGAGGGGAGGGGGGTGGGGGGACGGGTTAGCCTGGTGATGGGTATTAAAGAGGGCACGAATTGAATGGAGCACTGGGTTTTATACGCAAACAATGAATCATGGAACACTGTATCAAAAACTAGTGATGTATGGTGATTAACATAACATAATAAAATTTTTTTAAAAATGAAAAAAAATAATACCTTTGGGGAATAATAATAATAAAAATCTGCTTTGGAACTAAGAAATTAACTTGTTTTAAGTCTTAAAAAAACATATTTTCTCCCAACATTAAATTTCATTTTCCTTAATTTGAAAAAAAAAATGCCCTCATTCTGAGTTATACAGTTCAATTAATTTGACTTTGTGTTAATTGGAAGTATACATTCCTAATGGTGACAATAAATAGAAGCATGGCCTTCTAAACAATATAAAGTAACCTAGGCTTGAGAACTTTATAATAATTTATTCATTCTTTTTAATAAATCTAACAACTCTACTTTACAATTTGAAACACTTCATATACTTGATAAAATATTGATGTCACATAATTGATTTATAATAATTGATTTATAATAATAAATTCAAATTCAGACCCAATTACCAGTCTTTTTTTTTTTTTTCTATAATAACGGCTCCAAACATTGCCATATATAAGCCATTTTAAGAGAGTAAGTTTAATTGAGATTAAATAATTTGCACTGTTAAATTAACAATTCAGTGGAGATTATGTTTGAACTCTTAGCTGGTGAAACCTAGTTCTTGCTCAGGTTTTGAATTGAATTTGAATCCAGGTGACATGGATCTGTCACCTTCTGCTCATGCCCATTGTTCTAAATCCCCTTTATATATCAGTTATTTCGTCATTCTGCTTTGCTTGCTTGTTGATATCCTTTGTTTCTCTACAATGGTTTTTAACACTTTTTTTTAATAGTTCCAGGTCTACTGTGACCTTTCAGCTTAGTCATACAATCTCATTTTCATTATTATTTGACTTACATGAGAATTTATTCTCAACACTCCCTGCAGTTTGAGATGTTTTTCCCCCATTTTTGATTTGGCTACGTGTAGCAATGGAAGGGGAAAGTATTTAATTTGTTGTAATCCTAAGACATCTTATCTTTTCTTACCACTGTCACATATATTATAATGATGTAAATTCCATTTGTTGCAAGAATATGAGAGCAGTTTGTAAACAATAAAATGCAGCACTTGAAATTTTAAAAAAATTGGGGCACCTGGGTGGCTCAGTTGTCAAGCGTCAGCCTTCGGCTCAGGTCATGATCCCAGGGTCCTGGGATCGAGCCCCACATCGGGCTCCCTGCTCCACGGGAAGCCTGCTTCTCCCTCTCCCACTCCCCCGCTTGTGTTCCTGCTCTCGCTAACTCTCTCTCTGTGTCAAATAAATAAATAAAATCTTTAAAAAAAAAAAAGAAATTTTAAAAAAATAATTGTAAAAAATATATACACAGTGCATTTCTGCCAAGTTTGTCATTCCTAAATAACAATATGAAAACAAACAGACTGAATTATCCCTTTAAAGAAAATACAATCACAAGAAGATAAAGAAGCATTATAAACAGACTCTCCTTAAAGAGCTCTAAGTAGTTAGTAGCTCAGCATTAATACAAAAAAACAAGGAGGCTTGATCACTGTAATGGTTAATTTTATGTGTCAACTTGATTAGACCATGGTAACCAGTTGTTTGGTGAAACACTAATCTAGATATTTCTGCAAAGGTATTTCTTAGGATGTGATTAATATTTACAAGGAGTTGACTTTAAGTAAAGTAGATTACTCCCATAATGTGGGTGGGCTTCATCCTGTCAGTTTGAAGTGTTCAAAAGACAGAGGTTTCCTGAAGAAGAAGGAATCTTGTCTTAAGATGGCAACATAAAAATTCTCCCTGAATTTCCAGCCTCTGAACTCAAGGATGCAACATCAACTCTTACCTGAATCACTAACCAGGAGCTTGCCCTATTGATTTTGGACTTGCCACTTGCCATCTCTGAAAATGACATGAACTGATTCCTTAAAATCAATCTCTCTCTCTCTGTCTCTCTCTCCCCGCAACCCCATCCTATTTCCTATTGGTTCTCTTTAGAATTCTAACACAATGGCCATTATAGAATCTTCCAAATTTTATCATAAAAAACAAAAGTCATCCATATCACAGTCAAAATTAAGATACAATAAGATATGTCCTCTCCTTACAAGGTTACCCTTCACTTGTGATCAAATCATTTCCTGGACAGAGGTCTCAATTAGAACCATCATTAACAAAGGGTCATTAACATAGGTATTGGTAATTTTACCCTGAAAGTTGATGTTATATTAAAAGAAGAAATCTTGTGATGTTTGATCAACCCATGGTATATTTTATTTTTCTGAAAATTTCCCTCCCATCCTACAGAGTTAGAGCACCTTCTGTCATATTTGCACTGTGTGAAACCCACCTCTAGTCATCACTGATTGGACCAAAAATGGGCACTTGATTCAGGCTGGATTCACCATATCTTTCTCTCTTAGGGATCTGCAAGTAGGTTTCAAAGTCTATAGCCTCTGTAAGTCTTCTTGAGAATGAAGCGAAACCTGGTTTCAGAGAAAAAGAAGAAAACAATGAAGCAAATATTTAATAAAAAGTAGAGACAATAATTTCTCAAAAACCAGAACAAAGAAACTAAAATGCTAAAAGTTAGTAATTTTTATTGTACTTAATAATTATATTTAGTAAAAATAGAATTAATAAAAAACAGTTTCAGTTCCTGAGGGGATTAGAAATACATCTTTCTTCAGGGTCCATGAAATAAATCTCAGTAACCTTCTACTAAATTCTTTCCTCCTTTTCATCCTATTCCTACTTTTTTGTTTTCTTCTCCTTCAAGGTAATTTGAGTGGCTTAATCATAAGAACTATGATTAATATAGACAACCAGTTTCCTTTTGACAAAATTAACTGACTTTTATCATCTGTTGTCTTCCATTTTTATTCTTAAGCATTTTGAAGAGATAAAAATCAATGACTTATTTTTAATCCACCATCACTTCATGAATCAGATCATCATTTTCCCTAATAGCATTGAAAGTATTACCTAACACACACACACAAAAATTCAGATGATGCCAAAATGTAGGTTTTAATATTATATCACGAAACAGCTGCAATAGTCCAAAACACACTAACTGAGAAAATGATGCAAAATAATTGGTAGAAAATTTATCAAGGAAAAAAATAAAGTGATAAGAGCTTAAATTTGATAGCATTTAAGGTAGGAGTTTGATGTATGGTATATTGGTAAACATTTCTTATCTAGTCTTCTGAAGCCATCCAATCTTAGCCAATGTTATTCAATCCAGAAAGGACCCTTACTATGGGCAATGAAAGAGCTCCACAGGAACAGACCAAGGAAGTATAGAGTTATTGCATGGCAATTTTGGAGATCCATAGTTTTTTAAGACAGAAAGCCAATATTCTTAGCAATTATCCAGCTTACCCATTGTTTCAGTTTAATCAAGAAACTGTATGTAGAGGCCACCTGATAGTGACCTGGGCTTCCTCAAAATAGAGGTCTGGATCAGGAGTAAACTCTTCTGACCCTGATACATGGTTTTCTTTTATGACAAAAGTTCAGAATAAAAGCAAAATCTTGACTCTTTCCCAGAAAATAAGTTCCATCTCAGAAGTAATAAAAGTGTTTGTAAAGCATGTTATATGATAGAATATTTAAGAAGAGCAAAAATTAAAACTATCCATTTTACTACTCCAGACAGTAAGTGATATAATAACATTAATGTATATAAAAGTGTAGGAATGTCCACAATAGCCAAACTGTGGAAAGATCCAAGGTGTCCATTGACAGATGAATGGATAAAGAAGATATGGTATATATATATATATATATATATATATATATATATAATGGAATATTATGCAGCCATCAAAAAGAATGAAATCTTGCCATTTGCAACGACGTGGATGGAACTAGAGGGTGTTATGCTGGGCGAAATAAGTCAATCAGAGAAAGACGTATCATATGACCTCACTGATATGAGGAATTCTTAATCTCAGGAAACAAACTGAGGGTTGCTGGAGTGGGGGGTGGGGTGGAAGGGATGGGGTGGCTGGGTGATAGACACTGGGGAGGGTATGTGCTATGGTGAGCGCTGTGAATTGTGCAAGACTGTTGAATCACAGATCTGCACCTCTGAAGCAAATAATGTAATATATGTTAAGAAATAAGAGAAAAAAGAAGAAGATAGCAGGAGGGGAAGAATGAAGGGGGCGGAAATCGGAGGGGGAGATGAACCATGAGAGATGATGGACTCTGAGGGGCGGACTGAGGGTTCTAGAGGGGAGGGGTGTGGGAGGATGGGTTAGCCTGGTGATGGGTATTAAGGAGGGCATGTCCTGCATGGAGCACTGGGTGTTGTGCACAAGCAGTGAATCATGGAACACTACATCAAAAACTAATGATGTAATGTATGGTGATTAACATAACAAAAAAAATTTTTTAGAAGTGTAGGAATGAATAGCTTTAGGTAGTGAATTTGTCATTTCAGATATGTGTGACAAATTTTCAATAAGCCAATCAGATCTGAATGTTTCTAAATAATAATTACACTGACAGATATATTTAGCTGATTAGTATATCAAAATCTCTTCAAAATAATTCGTGAACAACTCACCATTTCATAGGCTGAATCTGTGAAGAAGAAATTCAGATATATTTACTTAAAAAGTATCTTCTAAAGGGATGCCTGGGTGGCTCAGTGGGTTAAGCATCTGCCTTTAGCTCAGGACCTGATCCCGGGGTCCTGGGATTGAGCTCCGCTCTCTTCCCCTCCCCCCTCGTGCTCTCTCTCTTTCAAATAAATAATTTTTTTTTTAAAGTATCTTCTAAAGATGTTCCTGAATGTATGACTTTTGCTGCTTGCCCGTTTTAAAAATCTTTGTATTTATAGGGTATCTGTCATTTGCATTTAAATGAAGATCTCCATTACAACACAATTCCACTGAATAAAAACTTGTTCTTCTTTATACCTTGAAACTTTGTGTTTCTTTTTTTTTTATTATTCTTATGTTAATCCCCATACATTACATCATTAGTTTTAGATATAGTGTTCCATGATTCATTGGAAACTTTGTGTTTCTTTGTACCAAGGCAACTATGGCATAAAGCATTTCCTGTGCAACTCATAGGAGCTTAGTGGTATTTGAGTCTAATATAAATACCCTTATAAACTCTAAGTGAAAGAAGTCAGTCTCAAAATCTTTGTCCAATCACAGTGGTCTCTGGTTGAATGAAGGGAAATGCTAAGTACAATATGGCATATTCTGTGCAGACTTGTCCCATGCACTCACTCCCATCCTCACGGGCCCACAGGTACCCCAGGGAAATCTTCAATTAAAAAGGAAAAGAACTTAAGAGGGTCATTCACGTCATGCTTTCTATGGGATGCAAGAGCAAAGAAACAAATGATTACAGACACAGGAGGAATGGACTCTCTTCAGTGCAGTGGTATGGCATTGGCTATGTGCTGGCAACTCTGTATAACAGGGGGTGCTAGTGAAAACAGTAGTGGCCTCAAGGTCTGATGAACGGCTTGAGTGTAGGTGGTAGCCGTTGGGGCTGCAGTGTCTCTCTCTTTACTATAGCAGTTTCCTTTCATTGAAGTTTCTTGGAAGTATAGCACAGTTTGAGCTATTATGGTGCTGGTAAAGGGTATGGGGTATGGGCAGTGAAAGAGTGCCACAGGAGCTCTTAAGGAGTAAAGAGTCTTTTACCCTTAAGGAGTAAAATCACCCTTAACCCAAACGTTCCCTTCGTCCTTATGTACATGGACCCTACATAATGTCAATTATACAAATTACCTCCAGATCTGTTGAAAAGGTAACACAGAAAGATGTTGACAGAAAACGTTCACGGTGCTCAGTGTGAAGCTCCTGCCTCTCACAGTTCTTCCAGGGACAGCACCAGCTATAACACTGTCCACTTCAAGATTTAGGAGACAGATCTTCATGAGCTCTTTGTACAGCTACCTCTCAGCCTACCTCTGTGGCATCGATATTGTTTCCACAATCTGCGTAAGAAACCAACCCCCCTTGTCTTGAGCACACTTTTCTCTGAAGCTCTCTCAAGCGGCTACTTTTGGGTGTTGTAACCCACATCATGGATATTACTACAACGGAGATGTTTTTTCCTTTATTTCATAGAAACATAGAAGCAACGGGAAGAGAATTTACATACTCTCCCTAAACCACACTTCCCAATCTACCTGCATCTAGAACCACAGACTCTGACGTTTCTCTTGTCACGGAGATGAACTCCCCCGCTTCTTCCCTGGATTTCAGTATCTCTCACCTATTTGCCCCTCCTCTATCTTCTTGTTCTCAGTAAATAATATCTCATCCAGCTTCTCAGGCTTCTTTTAGTCCTTGATTCCTTGTTCTCCCTTACCCTACACATTCCAATCCAACTATAATCCCTGCAAGCTCTGTCACTAAACTATATCCCTAAGCATTCACTTTTTGCCACTAGCCCAACCACCATCAAAGACTCCAGTGTGATAGCTTCCTCCCAAGTCTTCCTCATGCTGATCATGACTCCCAGGATTTATTTTTCATACAGCAGCAGATATTTATGGTATTCATCTGAGCACATCAGTTCATGGCTCAAAACCCTCCAGTGACCTAAACCCTCCTTATACTGAAATAAAATCTCTTAATTTTCACATGGACTACAAAGCCCTACAAGATCTCATCACTGTTTTTATCTGTATCAACAATATACGACTCCAATCCATAGATGCACATTAAAAACAGGGCTTTTTCAGCTTCCTCTACCTCTCATTTCTGCCTCGAGGTCTTTCTTACCCCACTGCCTAAAAGATTCAGACTGAAGACCTTATAATGACTCATTTCCCCAGTTTACTGAGGATTTTGTTTCAATATTAACATATTCAGAGTTCAATCGGAGAAGCAATAAATAAAAATTTTTTTTAAGAGAGAGAAAATTTGTTAGAGAATGGCTTATGTGATTGTGGAGCTGATTTAGCAAGTCTAAAATTTGTAGGGCAGGCCATCAGAAAGGGAAGATCATGAGTAGACTCTAACTCCACAGGCATGAAATTGTTGTCAAATTGTTGAGAATTGGTCTTGTCTCTCAGGAAAGACTGATTTTAATTCTCATTTTAAGGCCTCCCAACTGATTAAGTCAGGCCCATCCAGAATAATTACTTACTTAAAGCCAACTGATGAGCAACTTTAATTACATCAGCATAATTTCTTTACAGGAGCATCTTGATTACTATTTGGCTGAATAACTGGGGGCGGTAGCTTAGCTAAATTAACATATCAAGGAGCCATCACTGTCATCTGTTCAGAGAGACCTTCCATAAACATCAAGGCCATATCAGGACCCTGCCAATCTCTTCATTCTCTGAGTCTATCACCTGTTTTATTTCTTTTTTCATAGCTTATATCACAAGCTGACATTATGTATTTATTTTATGATCCCCCAGTAGCTCTAAGAAGTCAGGGACTTTGTTTCTTTCACCACTCTACAATCACTGATGATTTTTTAAAATGAATGAATGAATAAACCGATGAAATGATCATTATAAATACTCTCAGAATGGGGGCATCTTCAGGGTATGATGTAATTTTCTACCCAAAATTCTGTTCTCATTGCTTGGCAATGAGTACCGTTAGACCTTTTATTAAAGGACTTATTGATGAGAAGAATATTTAAAGGTGTTTTTATCTAATCTGAAGTGAGACAGTGAGGACTAGTCATGATATGTTTTATTTTAGTCTAAAATGTTTTAAAGGGACTTGATTTCTAATGTATGATTATTTCACTATGATCAGGATTTCTGACATCTGTTAACATTTTTTCTCTGTAACTCAAATCTTAGTTACTCTTTTGACCATGAAAGAGCACCCTTTGTAAGTATAGAAATTAACAATGTAGTTTTCAGTTAGAAAGAAAGGAAAAAAGGAACAAAAAGGAAGGAAGGAAGGAAGGAAGGAAGGGAGGGAGGGACCTAAAACTAATTGATGGTCCATTTTAATTATTTTGTTTGTTTGCTTATTTTTCCCTTTAGTTTCAATGAGCAACATAGAGAAAATCACATTGCTTTTTGTAATCATTGTGTCTTTATTTCAAATAAGTGTCTTTAAAGATACAAACAACATTGTTGTCAATAAATTTCACATTATTCAGTTACCCATTAAAATGAATGGCCTATGTGTTCTGAAAAGGGTGAGCTGGGGACATGATATTAACTCAACTGATTTGTAACATATACTGAAATTCTATTACATGACAGGCACAAAATAGGTAGTGTGAGGGATACAAAAAATGGCCTCTGCTTATCTGGATCTCATATTTATTACATGTATAAATCTTCCTCTCGTTTTTCTCTGGATTTACTAAGCACAAATTCCCTTTGCCATACTTACATTTGTTTTGCAATTAACTTTAGCTAAATCAGTCAATCAATCAATCAATGAATAAATAATCACAAACCCAGTTAAAACATGTATCTTTGCACAGGGGCCCTATAAAAACCATTGTTGATGTGGTAGATTAGGGTATAAAAATCAAAACCCAAAGTAAAACGAACAAACAAATTCTGAGTCCCTTGAAAGGAAAAAAGCTGTGGGTATACTGAAAATAAATACTTTATTAACCAATTCTCTGAGTGGTTGAATGGATGAATTATTCCCAGAGAGCAGTAAGTTGGGTCCTTTCAATGGTACAGTCTATCTCTTTCAGGCCACTCAAGGCCTATTCAGAAAAGAAACTTGCTCCATATAAACTGTACCACACAGTCAAGAAATCAAAGCTCCTCCCTATCTCACTCACCAGGAAGATCTGGCAGATTGAGAATTGTTCCAGAAGAAAGCATATTAAACAACAAAGGTCTCCCTGAATCATACCCAGTGTAGGAAATGGGAGAGGTTAACAAAAACTCCTTTGAGACCATCAGTACACAAAGATTCTTAGCAGAACAAAAGTCAGGGTTCTCAAAAAAAATTATTCTCAGTGGTCTAACATCTTGCATCAAATTCCTACTAAAAGAATTTCAAAGCTTGCATGAATGCCTTCCCAAAGCCCTAATTTCTACTGTCTAGATGGAAGGTTCTCAAAACATTGCATTTGTTGCATACTTTCAAATACAGACATTTTCCTCATAAGCCAAGTTTTTACAATGCAAATTTGGTATGACTTGATCAATTAATGTTTTAAATAATCATCAATTTCTATCATATAGAATGACATCATAAAATCTGCTCTATTCAGGGGTTCATAAGAAAAGACTCTTATGCAAAACTCTTACCCATTGAATCAAATAGTCATTCAATGAGATTTACATTAATCTGTCACAATTAAAAATGAAATTATTTTTATTGAAATTGAAACTTCCCGTGAATCACTGGCTAGCCCACATATGAAAGGGGCATTTTGCTATCATTAAGAAAGGAACACCAACAATTTTAAGCCCTCTTTCATTTTATGTGAGCTGCATCAGGATAAACACAGGTTATACATAAAATAATTCTAGAAACAGCAATAGAAATTCATTATAGAGGACTTCCCTGATCATCTGAATTATAATAGCAGATATGCATTCAGAACTCACTAACTTTCCTCCCAGTTACTGCTTTAAGAAATTGACATACATTTACATATTAATTCTTTCCATCCTTATTTAACTCTGAAGCAAACACTATGCTATTATCATTTTATAGGTGAGAAAATGATATACAACAAAATCAGGCAATTTGCCCAATATAATAAAGCTTGGAAGTAGAGGAACAAGATCCCAGGCAGACTTCAGAGGATAAGTTCTTAATCACTGTATAATATTTCTTTTATAAGGTCATTTAGGCATCCTCATTTTATTAAAAAAAAACCCATTTCATCCATAACATTTATCACAACTCATAATTATACTTCTAGCTGTTCTCATTGATTTTGTATCTGTCTGTCCCTGTGGTCTCTGGTACCCTGGGCCATATCTATTTAATGCAGTTTCTGGCACTAAGAAAAATCATCACAAAGATGTATTAACTATATGAATGAATAAATGAAGAGACAAGTGAATGCAAAACAAAATTACTGAAAATGGTTTTACCTGATATCATCATTTTTCAATCAAAACAATTGCAAGCAAAACTTGCTTGGGTACCAAATTAACCTAGGAATCTTTGGTCACTTGATGGTCATTTTAAGGGACACATTGAAAGGGATTTCATGGCACCCATCAATTACTGTCTATATTCAATGAACCACAGCTCTGTTTCACTGCCTAAATAGAACTGATGCTTCTTCTTAATTACAAGGCAAAGTTCTTATGTTTTTATATATTACACGCATACTGCTTCTACAGCTCTTCAACCTGAACTACCCATACCCCTTCCTTCTTACACTTAGCAGATAATATCCTGAATTACATTCACAATGACTCAGCTCCTCAGTCCATATGAGAAACATTGTCATGATAATATTGGCCTCAACATGGAAAAAAATATATACATTTTATAAATTCATCAAAGCTATAAAGAGAAATTGGTAGTGATGTTTAAAGAGAGTAAAAAGCATAAGAAAGTACAAACAAGAAAGATATGCAAAAAAATGCAAGACCTTGGAGGTATCAAAAGAAAATTTTCCTTCTGATTTGCTTAAGCTAGTTGGTGACATTTTTCTTGTTATTACTAATTTACCAGACCCTCACTTTTCATGATATTTTTTTAATTTGGGGGTATCCTATGCCCCTTATCAGACTGCATGCACCTTAATGTTAATGGAAAGAAATATCTTCCATATATGTAAAGAGGCTTAAACCCTGGGAAAGCGGTCAGGTCTCATGGCAGAGACACATACATATAATATGCATACATATACATATGCATACAATGTATATCTTGAGGCCTGTACACAGTCAGTGTGTAGGAGGAATATTGTGGTATGCCTGAACAGCAAATAGTAAGATACAGTTCACAAGCAGAGGGGACTTGGGTTGCAGTGAAGGAGCTGTGTGGGCAAGACAAAGAGGAAAGTGTTCTAGGTGCTCCTGAGAGAGAGAGAAACATGCCTAAAACAAATTTTAGAAACACTTCTGTATGACTTATCTGCATTCAACTTTTGAGAAAACCTTTACTAATATCTCAGTTATTCTCTGCTGTCTTTAAGTTCAAGCTGCTCTTTCTTACTTTTTTTTTTTTTTTTTTTTTTTAATGTAGGCTCCACGCCCAGCAATGGAGCCCAATGCGGGGCCTGAACTCACAACCCTGAGATCAAGATGTAGGCCGATATCAAGAGTCAGATGCTTAACAGACTGTGCCACCCAGGGGCCACAGGCTGCTCTTTACTCCCTATAAAGTCTGGGCAGTAAAGGAGGTAGGGAGCTCTATGTGATCCGCGCGTGGTTCCATTCCTTAGTATTTTGTATAGGTCGGGTATCTCAATACTGTTTTTAGATTCAACAAAATACTTGAAAATAAAAAGGAGTAAGAAAGCTGGCCTGAACAGAAACTAATAAGGTCTTATTTTTCTTAAGAAAAAGAGAGACATCCATGTAAAATGACTTACTGTCGTTTTATTTAGATTATCACATAAAAAATCTGCACTGCATTCCAGACTCCAATGCTTAGCAGAGAGACATTCAGCAAATACACAAAATGAAAGATGATCATTGAAAATAGAATATAGTATTTCATTCAAACACAATAGACATATAAAAACAGAAAAATAAGAACTTTTTTATTAGCACCCATTAATAGCAAAACAGAATTCAAGGAGTTGAGGCAAGTTAGCCCTTGTTGGGATAAAATTCAAATCTACATCACCTAGTTGATACACACCCATAAAAGCAACTTGCTTCTCCCCTGTGATGTGATAGGTGATGTAATAAAATTGAAAATTATATATCTATAATATTAGCTATTTGTGTGTTGTGCTGAATTGACATAGTGTGAATTGATATAGTCACAGATTTGTCTCTTTTCATTTTGGGGGAGGGAGTAGGGTTTATCAGATTACAATAATCATAATGAAGATACAGCTCAGTCCCTAGTAACTCTCAATCTGAGGCCAGACTTTAAAGCCTGTGACCTGTTGCAAAGTTCCAATATTTGTAGAAAGTTTATCAAATGGAAGTTGATATGCATTGCTGCCAATATCTTCTGCCTCCTTGTAAATCAACAAAGCCTGTCTTAGCTGAAAAATGACCAAAACCTATTTATTAGTCAATATATTGTATTACTGTTTTCTCATTTTTAGAAATTGTTCTAGATCACTTAATTATCCTATAGATCAAAGGTTAGCAATCTATGACCCATGGACTGAATACCATTTACATAAGCTTTAAAAATGTGTTTGTAAAATCATTTCAGAAGCAAACATCTCAGAAGCAGAGACTCTAACACTCAATTTGTTTATACCTAATGTTACTGGAGTACTATGAATAGTAAGAGATTCCAAAATGATGTATATGCATGCGTCCCAAAATTTGAATTACATTATTTTCCTAGCTGAGGAACTTAGCTTCAAAGCACAGAAACACAGCTCATGCCTTGTCATTTGTTACATTTGGGCATGCCACTACTGTGTAGTTATTCTGACGGCTCAGGAACAGAGACCCCAAATAGAGCATTATTAGAAATAAACACATTATTGCTCGGGAAGAATTCTGAGGATGGGTATGGTTTAGGGAAGAGATCGAAGAGTGTGGATATATGTCAGTGAAGTATGTCCAAGCAGGGCTGCCATATTACACAGTTCTATAGCACAAAAGTCAAATTGAAATTTTGCTGTAGGAGGAACAATTTGCATCGACTAAATATAAACAACATTCACATTTTACCTCCTGGATTTGTTCAATTCAGCAGCAGTGCCAGATAGCCCACCCTGAATTTTCTCTGAAAGCCCAGCCACAGGATTTGCAATTTAGGCATTGAAGCTTGTTTCAGGCCTATGGAGCCAATTCCTTCCCTGAGTTTGGGATCAGGCCACCTTAACACTGAATCTCAAGAGTCCTGAAGGTCACCAGCTTTCTATGCCTTGCTTTTGCTGATCGAGCACTTAGAATTTTCATTTCCATTTTGAAACCAATAAATCAGCATATCTTGCCAGAGGAGTTTTAACCTCTTAAGATGCAATCAAATTGCTCAGTCAGAATGACTCCTGAAAATTGATCTGCACATTGCTAAGAATGGAAGAGAACTTTCATGTTTCTGAGGAATATATATTGCTGATTTATAGAATAATGCTAGCTGGATCCTGCAGGATTAAATAATGCTGTTGTAATTAGAAAGATCTGAGATTATCTGTTCAAATAGAGCAGAAAGTTATCTATCAGTGATATTGGCCAATTGTATACAGTTAGATAACCAATGTAATCAATGTGTTTGCCGATACACTGTTATGTAATTATCTTTATGTCATTTTGAATGTTTATTGTCTTTGATCATTGTTAAGAACCATAAAAACAAAATGTAACTTTAATTTCTGAAGTACCTCCCTTAGTGCTTTATATAACATATCAAATGCTTCAAAATTGCTTTTGGTTTGCAGGGTGTTTTGTTGCAGGAAAGAGGTACATAATTTCATTATTTTCATCCTGCTTTTTCTAGTTTGACCCAACAAATTAGCAATAGATAATTTTCTCTAAAATTATATCTTTGAATAAAACAACTTGATTTTTAACATATTAATTTTCTCATTCAATGTAATATTATCAATGTATTGCTTCTCAGTTTTTTCCATCCCAATCCTGTCTGATTTCTTTGGTCAGATCTGGCCCAGCCTCACAGGGGAATCCTAAAGAGATCATTCATCTCCCTGCTTGAACATTGGGAGGGAGTTGAGAAATGACCACCTCTCTTGAGACCCTACATCTCCCTTTAATGAAGCAATATCTATCTAATTAGTTTAATCAGACTATTACAGAGATGAGCAAGGTAACATGTCCCAAGTGTCCTGTGTTATTTAGAGAAAGGTTTTATGTATATGAAGGAACAGCATGATTTTATCTATGCATTATTCCTTCAGCCCTTAAACTGACTGGTTTTCAGCTTCAGTGCTCAGAATCAAGTGAGCATAATGTCAATGTAAGACTCGGATATAGGAACAAGTCAATCAGCAACCACTAAAATCACTAAGTAATATCCGAAACTTATGAACATGAAGAATCAGTCTGCTATTGGGAATCTCAGAATGACATTTTTTTTTCTTACAGAATTTAGTACTAATTTCTCCCTTCTTCAACTGCTGGATGTCATATAAAATGTAATCTGTGCATGTTTTGCTAAACTAGCTAGGCAGTTAGTATTATTTCTTTCTTTCTATAGAAAGGAATGTAAACCTCCCCCATTGTAAGTAGGGTAATCAGGTTAAGTACAATGAAACAATCTTTGCCTCTAAATTTTGCATTGTTGTGAACAGAAAATAATAACATTGTTTTGTTACTGTTGTTACCATCAACTCATGTTCTGTTTAAAGGCAATTATTGCTAAAATATAAGTGGGTAAAGGGAACAGAATAATGAAAGGAGTCATTAAAAGAAGGTTGTGAGCAAGTCTAGTAAGACAGCTGCAATGCATTAAATGGTAGTTTAATTATTTCAAAGTTTTCCTCAGAATACTTAAGGGAGAATTGCAGGGATATTGGAGAGGAAAGGCCAAGCTGTGCTAGGCATTCTGAATGAAAATATAATAAGATTCTCTACCTCCATTATTTTTCCATGTGTTTTCTGTAGCCCATAGAGGAAGGAAAGGAAAGAATGGATACTGCTCCCATCCCTATGCCCCAGTTCTTGGTTGCAAAATCCTCAAAAACATGCTGTCCCTTTGAGCTTGCTCTGTAATTATGATATGGGCTCTTTACTGTAGGACACAAGAAAAAGTCTAAAGAATAATCTTCTAATATCCCTTTGCCCAGAAGTATTTTCACCCCATCAGAAATTATGCAAATTCCTTTTTGGTCCCTCAAAAGTTGCAGAAGTTAAAGCTGGTATTAGGAGAAACTTCACTCTTGTTCACATTTATGAAACTTTGAAAAAACCTACATATGAAAAGAGAAATATCAGCACTGGGTAGGGGGGCAGCTCGGACTGGTTCCCACAAGTTGATTGTTGAGGGCTCTGGCATTTTATGTGTCAATTTTGAAACCACTGGTAGCTTTAAATTGGGCTTGGTAGGAATAATTACACCATGGAAACTGATAAATACAACACACCAGCCCCCCAGTTGCCCAGCATCCCAGTGAGGTAGGAAAGCTGAAAGGACTCCATTTTAGAAAGGCCCCATCTCTGCTGGTTTTTTCTGCTAGGCCCCATTTACTCATGTTCCATATTTTGCCTCTAAATAAGCCAAGAAGCTATGCCCCCACTTCAAGGAGGAAGCAAGAAAGTTAATCACTCTGAGTTTTGTCCTAGGCCCGAAACACCTGATAACACCTAAGAAGAGCCAGATCCCAAATATGTTCCAGGACATTAGCTTCAAACGAACCCTGGGCTAACACTAGCTTCAACACCCCTACCTTCAGTAATTTATGAAATAACACCTATTGTTCACCTGACACTTGCTTTTGATTGGACCCTAGTGTGGATTCCTGAAGGAACACATACTCTAGACTCTTTCCCAATATGAACCCCTAGCTCTAATCAACAATGAGACTCATTCTTCTCTCCTCTCTGAATCTCCCAGACACTCCGTCTGCTGCTATTCTCTGTCACTCATGCTATTCAATAAACTGTTTTCATTTTCTCTGGATCACATTTGATTTTTATCCTATGTGAAGCCAAGAAGCGTCTTGGCTGGTCCTATGGGAACCTCACCTGGGTTCTTGGAGCCTGCATCACCAGCATACTGGAAAGAGAGGCAACTGGGATAATAGTGACAGCCATGTGGACCTTATGTACTTTAGTAAAGACATTTATATGTAAGAGGATTAGTGTAGATACCTGTTACTCCTAAGATGAACATCACAGAAGCTTTCAGAAAGGTGATGAACAGCAGGATGACACAGCAGGAGATAATGGAAGTGGAAAAAATGTCTAAAATAGCTCAAAAATATTCTGTAACCACCTGTGATCAGTACCCATCCCAAGATAGGAAACTTTGCCTTTAAATACCACCATGCTGGGCGCCTGGGTGGCTCAGTTGGTTAAGCGACTGCCTTCAGCTCAGGTCATGATCCTGGAGTCCTGGGATCGAGTCCCACAACGGGCTCCCTGCTCAGCAGGGGGTCTGCTTCCCCCTCTGCCCTCTTCCCTCTCATGCTCTCTGTCTCTCATTCTCTCTCTCTCTCAAATAAATAAATAAAATCTTTAAAAAAAATAATAAAAAAAATAAAAAATAAAAAATAAATAAATACCACCATGCTTAATTGTCTTAATTACATGTTTCACAAAATTGCATGTAATTTAACCAATTTTTCTCCCCACCTACCTCCAGCCCCAGACAATTCTCTTAGTGGTGTTCCACACCCCAAATTTCAAAAAATCCTTTTAGGTGTTGTTAAAGCAAAATCAACCTGAATGTTCTAGAAGTCACTGCCTCAGGCTTTTGCAGACAATAGCCTAAATGCATACCTGAGAAAATCTAGTTTTGTATTTATTCTCATGAGTGGACAGTAGTGGCAAGGCAAATAACCAATACAGACTTGAAATTAGAGTTAACACTTATACACTGCTTACTATGCACCACAAGTATTAACATACTAAGTGTTCATAAGAGCCTGTGAAGTAACTCCTGCCATTTTACAGATGAAAAACAAAAATGAACAAACCAAAAAAAAAAAAAAAAAATTAAAGCCTGAGTCATAGGGAGTTTAATTACTGTACTAATGTCTCACAGCAGTATATTTGGAATAAGCTATGAAGCCTGATCTGGCTCCAAAAGTTAAGAACTTAACCATTACACCAATGCTCTTCATGCAACCATGATGTTTGTGACATTCAGAAGTTCTGCTGTTTAAAAATGTTCCAATTCAGTTGTTCCTTTTACTAGATTGCAATGTGTATTATATTTTTTCTTTCCTTTTTATAAAGAATATTAATTTATATGTAAAGATTTTTATATTTTCATCAATTGTTATGATTATTATACTCACCTGTATAAATGTGAATTTACTCTAATTTAGTCTGATTTAATAAATGATTAAGAATTTACCAGAAACTATACACTCTACTGAGACTTATGAAAAATAGAAAAGCAGGGGCGCCTGGGTGGCTCAGTTGTTAAGCATCTGTCTTCAGCTCAGGTCATGATCCCAGGGTCCTGGGATCAAGCCCCACATCAAGCTCCCTGCTCAGCGGGAAGTCTGCTTCTCCCTCTGCCTCTGCCCCTGCTTGTGCTCCCTCTCTTGCTTTGCCTCTCTCTGTCAAATAAATAAATAAAATCTTAAAAAAACAAAATAAAACAGAAAAGCAGCATGAACAGTAACATGATATCTGCATTAGGCTTCATTACAATAGAAGTTGAGGGCCAGCACTTACACATTTGAAACATTTGTAGTTTGGGACAAGTTACAATACAATGCAGTGCTTCCTCCAGGAAAGTTCGGATAAGAGACAATATTAAATCTATGTGCAACAAAGATTCTTATAGAAAAAACATAAGACAAAATAATTAGACATTAGCAAAACAAATGAGAAATAAAATATCACTTTGATATTACCGAGTTACATAAAGGTGAATAAAATAAATTATGATGATAATCAAAAGACTTTCTAAGGAAAGTTGATACTGAGGGAAAAGAAAAACACCTGGACTAGATAAGAAAAGAAGGAAGCATTACACAGAATCTTGGGTGATTGAAAAAGAAAGGTACATAATGTAAGAAGAAAGCAGAGCTGTAAGTAAAATACAAAGCTGGGAATACAAGGGAAAAATTTTAAATTACAAATTCAAGAAGTACCAGTATTTCTTTTTTTTTTAATTTTTTTTTTAAAGATTTTATTTATTTATTTGACAGAGACAGAGACAGCGAGAGCAGGAACACAAGCAGGGGGAGTGGGAGAGGGAGAAGCAGGCTTCCCGCTGAGCAGGGAGCCCGATGTGGGACTCGATCCCAGGACCCTGGGATCATAACCTGAGCTGAAGGCAGTTGCTTAACCAACTGAGCCACCCAGGTGCCCCAAGAAGTACCAGTATTTCTTTCAGTGGGCTGAGGCAACTGGGCCAAAAGCACTGACAACTCTCAGAATAGACAAACAAGGGGCGCCTGGGTGGTTCAGTCAGTTAAGTGTCTGCCTTTGGCTCAGGTCATGATCCTGGAGTCCCAGGATCGACCTAGGGGATCAAGCTCCCTGCTCAGTGGGGAGTCTGCTTCTCCCCCTGCCCCTCACCTCGTTCGTGTTCTCTTTCTTTCACTCTCTGTCTTCCTCTCTCTCAAATAAATAAATAAAATCTTAAAAAAAAGAATAGACAAAAAAAAGTATGTATATTCAGTGAAAAAGAATATTTTAGAGTAATATTGATGAAAAAATATACTTTGGCATTAGATTACCTTTAATGATTACTTTTACTATATTTAACTTTAACTTGAATTAAAATAATAACAAAATGATTGAATCTAAAGGATTATAAGATCAGTTTCCTAATTTGTGTCCATGTTAATGGAATGATTAAAGAGATCTAGGCATTCAGAAGATGAAGAAAGAAATCAGAACCCATGTTGTCATTTTGAGGAAGAAATTAACATAGAAAAGAAATGATGGAATTGAGATGTAGCAAAATATTTCCCAATGAATAAGGAAATAGATCCAATACTCTTTGAAAGCTTAGGTGTATACACAGGAGAATAAGGCCAGAATACAATGTATGAGAAGAGAAATTCTAAAAGAATCAAGCAATTTTCATGAGGCGAATGGATGCTTTTTTGACCCCGAAAGGACATTTATTGGCAAATTGATAATAAAGAGCACTGATGAAATCCTGAAGCCTATTATCAAATTGAATTTTATTTATTTTCAGTCATATGTACACAGTGATTAGGCTAATGGCATAACGTATTTGTTAAAGTAAGCAACTCTAACTGTTGCAAAAAATAAATCCTGAAATTTCAAAGGCTTAATAAAAATTTATATTTTATATGTGTGATTTAATGTGGATCAGTCAACCTTCCTCTACTTTGTAGTTACACATCTGTAATACTTGGCCTCCAGAGTCACCACAGTAGGGAAAGTCTGATCTGGGGATTTATGCAGAAAGTTTTTTTTGTTTTGTTTTGTTTTTTTTTTAAGTCCAGGCCAAGAAATAGTACACATAATAAATGTCCACATCTTACTGGCCAAAACTCAATCTCAGTGACACAACCTAACAGCAAGGAAATACAGACTATTCCTGTGTGCCCAGGAAGAGAATAAAGTAAAGTAACAAACAGCATCTGCCATTATATGTTATTAAGATACAAGAAACAATAATAAATTTATGCTTGGAGCACATTCTGCTTTCACTGCTTGTGACTCAAAGAGAAAATCAAGAAATGGGATATACTGAAACAATTAACACCAGTGTCTTCACTATGAATCTAAAAGATCCCTGTGCAGAGCAGTGTCTGAACAATGGGTGATGAGCCAGTGTTTCCAAGAGAGGAGAGTGCTAACTATTAACATAAAACAAACTTTCTATAAATCTGTTAGGCCCTGTGTCCCTGTACCATTCTATGTGCACAATTGTCCTCTCTTAAGACTTACCAAGAGACCATCTGATGTAGAATTACTTGATTATTTCATGGAGAAAAGTACACCATAAGAAATAACGTGATATCCTCTTTAGAATTCTTCAAAATTTGTCTCCAGTCTGCACCCAGTTTAGCTACCTATGGCTTAGTTCTTAATACCTAGCCCTCCCATATTCCTCACACTTTTATTATACAAAGAAATTTACCTTCAGGATGATGCATTCATAAATCTGAATACTCAGGGCCAACACTTTATCCAAGGGGAAAAAAAAAAAAAGTCTGATGTAATTACCAGGTCTCTCAGCCTTTAGAAGAGACACAGGTAGTAAACAAACATGTAAATGTATTTGTATGTTTTACTGAAAGAGAAGGAGGGAAGAGGCAGGGAAGAGTTGGCTGACTTGTAAGATCAGACAACTCTATCCCCCATAATAATTGAATCATGGATGGACACATTATTCAAGAGGCCAATTTGGGTCACACCTGGAAATTTTCTGAAACTATCAAGAAAGACATAATCTCTCTTGGTTTGTCAACCTGGGATAATGTAAGACAGTAGACAGAGAAGGCTCTTGTTCCACGATATATAGAAAACTTAAAAATGAATTCAACAAAGGTAAATAATATAAGTGAGAGATGGACAAAGAGAGAGAGAGAAGGGAGAAAAGACAGAGAGAAAGAGAGAGAATCTGAATCCTATATTCTGTCATGACTGAAACCATTACTGAACTTTTTAGTTATTGAGCTAATAAATTCCTACAATATGCTACCTCAGCAATTCACATAAAGGATTATATATATGATAGATGAATATCTATTTAAGAATAAAATTTTTAAAGTTTATAGGAGAAATATGTACATAAGCAGAAACAAAGAGTGAAACAAACTAAATTTTAAAAAGCAATATTTTAAGAAGCTTCTTGTGTCAGGTAGTACTTAAAATGCCTTGTATTTATACAGTCCTTTGTACTTAAAATTTTTCCTATAAATTATTTAATTTAAGCTTAATGTAATCATATAATAGTTATTATGATCACAGTCTACAAGAAGCAAACTCATGCTTCACAGAAGGAAAATGATTTGTTCAAGGTCATGTAATAAGAAATTGAACAATAATTCAAGCCAATGTCCTCATTTCCACTGTGTGAATACAAAATGTTCATCTCAGAGCTGAGAACTGTGAACTCTAAGTTAAACATAATAACATACAGTCAAGAGAATTTACTTCCATCTCAAAAAAAAATAATAATTATAGAGGAGAAGTCATCTTAGTTGCCTTGGTCTGAGTTCACCTGAAAGCAGAGCCTGAGGTAAGGACTTGGGTTCAGGTATTTTATATGGGAGGTGATCCCAGATTGATAGGGTGAAGGAGAAGAGAAAAAGAAACAGGGAAGGAAAAACAATGCAGGAGAAATTATTGCACTTGTCCTCAATGTGGGCATCTGGTGCTCAACCCCACTTGGGACTATCTGATAAATCTTATTGTAGATACTCAAAACTTGTGCCTGAAGGATTGGAAGGTGCAGCTTTTATCCACCAACCCTGGATTCCTACGGTTTGTAGTGGCCACATCTCTCCCTGCGTGAGCACTTCCACCAGCTCCTTGATGCCATAGCTGCCAGTGGACCAAGAGGGCTTGTCCCTGATGCTTAGAGAAAGACCTGAGGCAGATTTGGGAAAACCTCAGCATGCTAGTGAAGAGCCCTCCCAGGAGTCAGAGATGGGATACAGGGATGCAGCACGAGACACCAACAACATCTGCTACAGTCTTTCCCAAAATAGATTGGCATTAAAATCAATGTGCTCTCATTACTCTGAGATCTGATATGGACCTGGAAACTACAGAGAGAAAGCACAATGGAAAAGTCTCTATTAGCTCTCACAGAAAAGAGATAACATATTTTTCCTCCTTATCAATTAGAGTTTAGCATACAAACAATGTGCAGTTTCCAAGAGATTCAATCTCCAGCTTGAGTGTTAAATAGAATTATTCATAAGAAAAGAATGAAAACAAGCAAGAAAATGATCTAATTATTATACATAGATATAAATACGCTTCATTTCTGTCTTTAATTAGACGTTCCAGGGTCGCCTGGGTGACTCAGTTGGTTAAGTGTCTGCCTTCGGCTCAGGTCATGATCTCAGGGTCCTGGGATCAAGCCCTGCATCGGGCTCCTTGCTCTGGGAAGCCTGCTTCTCCCTCTCCTTCTGCCTGTTGCTCCCCCTGCTTGTTCTCTCTCTCTCCCCGCCAAATAAATAAAATCTTTAAAAAAATAAAGAAGTTCTAGCAGATATCACCACTACAAATGACTAATACCTCATAGACTAAATTACCTTTAACAAATACAGGAAGACAACTTCTTTGGGGCAGCAGACAAAGATAAATATAAATAAAACCGAAGAGAAATATAAGGATTTATAACATTTTTATGGTGTTACATATTAAAGACAAAATAAATTATTTAATGCTAAATTTGAAATTTGTACAGAATAAAGTTTATACAGTTTCAAAAGAAATTTGGATTGTAGAAACTTGTCTTTCTATTTAAAATATTCTATTTTCTTTTATAGTCTTAAAAGTCTTCGTAAGCATCAGTACTTCCACAATATTTTTAATATTTGCAAAAAAGTTAGGACAAAACAAACAATTAGAGATTTCTATTGGGAAGCCATTTATCAGTAGTTAAAACATTTTCTGATGTGATGTTAACCATGCCAGTTACTCAAATTTTCATTCCTTACTGAATTATGCTTCTATAGACCTCAGGAGTTAATATTCCAGATCACATAATAACAACTAGAAATCATTTAGATACACCTCCTATGATAATTTTCCTTGAAATAAACTAAGCTAAGCAAATCAGAAGAAAACTATTAAATGGAACTAGCATTTAAAATGTTATAAAAGTTTTAATCAAAATACTTGAAATGAGAGTGATGTTATGAATGTTTCCTACTAAAGTGCAAAAGCCTCACACAAAGATTATAATTCTAAAAATAAGAAAAATAAGAATATATTTCCATTATATACAAGCATATCTGTATAGGTATTATTAATATATATGTTTAAAGTATAAATAAACTCTACTGAGGTATAAGCTATATTCAACAAAATATATCCATTTTGAATGCACAGTTTGACAAGTTTTGACAAATGTATTCCAGTAACTACCACCACAGTCAAGATACAGAACATTTCTATCACCTCAAAAAAGTTCCCTTATCTCCTTAGCTAATCAACATCATACCACTACACCATGACTGTGCCAGCCTATCACTGTCATATTTTTTTTGTCACTGTACATTATCTTTGCCCACTGAAAAACTGTATACAAGTAGAATCATATGTATTATAATATTTTTTGGCTGGCTGATATAAGCCCCCAAACATGGAATAAAAATAGGCTGGGAATTATTGTCCTCCTCATTGAAGAATGAGCTAGAGTATGGAATCTCCCCTTGGGAATGGCCCATCAGAAGCTCTTAGGGTATATAGGTATCAATAGTGATGGTTGGCTGCTTGTTCCAAGTTTTCACTTGGTAGATCTCCCTTCCACTTGGGGAAACTCTGAAAAAAATAAAGCTTGCTTCTAAATCATTATAGTTTCTACGTCTTTTTAAAGTCCTTGTTTTAAAATTTGCCAAAATCTACACATTGTTCTTTCTGGGATAGACAGTACTTTGATCCATCTATGCACAATGAATAAAATACTTCATAGCATCTACAGGCAAAACTGATCAAAGGGTATCACATAACGATGTAGTCCCTGTCAAAATTCAAACAACTTCCTAATGTTACCTGCACAGATTTCAGTTCTTTGCCTAAAGAGGGGAAATTTCAGTTTTGTCAGGGAATCCTATAACTCTGAGCAAAAGTTGCTTGATGATGATGATTGGAGAGAAGGCAAAGTGGGGCTGAATGAAGGTGCAACAAGTGGGAAATTAGTAATCTAAACCTTTTAGATTTTGCTGGGGTCAAGGTTTGGGCTTCTACCTGCCCCCAAATCTGCTGAGTTATATCCTTGCAAATTCTTGTTTTACATTATGTGTGACTATTTTTTCTTTAATCTAGTGGGGAGGGATACATATATAAAAAGGGCAAGCCATCTGGGTTTCTACATAAATGAATTTTAAACATGGCATCTGCATGTGTTATTTATTCTCCTTCACTGAAAACATGTAAATGTCTTAGGGGAAAGGTGGCAGTTAACTTTGAAATACCTTAAGAATGATATTTATCATGTTAGCATCCTCTATTCCCACAAAAAAAGGAAAAAATCATTACGGGATTAGGATTATGGAATTTCAAGACAATTTGGAGAGGGCACCCAAGTTTTCTAATAATAATCTATATGGTCATTCAGGCAAGGTGAATACTTTGTCTTAATACCAGAGGTCCTCTACAAAACTTTTTTTTTTTTTAGATTTTATTTTTTAGGGTTGGTTCGTGTTATCTCTCCAAATTGCTATTTGTGCAATAATTTAAACTTCTAATTCTTAAGAGAATCTGATGAATTGTGTCACTGTCATTTAGTTTGAAGATCTCTGTCCCTATTCATCTTGACCTTGCCCTCCCTCCTCTGAAAACACCTACTATTTCCCTTACTTAGCTCCTCCTTTTAGCTCCTCTTTTTAGCGCAACACAGGGTTGTTGTTAAAGTCCCATGAGCATAGAGTTAGGCACAGAAAAAGGTGTAGAAGAGAACAGAAGAAAAGTTGGAGTCATTAGCATGCATTAAGAATAAGGGATCTTACTTACTCATGGAGATGGAGAAGAAATAATGATAAAGATGAGAGAAAAATAAAACTGGGAAGAGTCATGTAGGCAAGTGAAAGAGATCATTAGAAAAGTGGTAGCAGTTAAGACTGGTGAGGTATATGGCACCAGATCTTGGATGCCCATCTCTCTAGGCTAAGGAGTTGGATGTAAATCTATAGATAATAGACAACTGAACCTTTGAGCAAGAAGGGAGTGTGAAAAATACAAAGCTTTGTTTTAGAGATTAATCTGGAAGATACTTGTAACATGGATTTTATATGTGTAGACATTCTTATATCGCTATCTAATGTACCCTAAAATGCTTCAGCTGAGTGTGTTGTGTGCATTTATGTGTGTATAAATTAACTTTAATCTATACTTTAAGAGCAGTTGGTTAATTTGAATTATCCTAATCAGGGATGCCTACTCCAGAACTTGTTGGTCAGCTACCTGGAGTTCAAATCCCAGAACTGATTATAGTGTCTTCCATTATCTTTAGCTCCAACTACTGCAGTGGGTTTGTTAACTAATACAAAAGAAATCAGATGTTAGAAATACTTTTGCTTTGGTGATATGTGTCATTCAAAGTATCCTGATTTGTCCAGCAGGTTGTAACTTTCAGAGCAGTACCCCAGTCCTAATACTGTTGATTCAACCCTTGGTTCAGACATTTAATGAAGGATTTTTTTTTTTTTTTAGACTGTTGCCATTTATTTTTTTTTATTTTTAATTTTATTATGTTATGTAAATCACCATACATTACATCATTAGTTTTTGATGTAGTGTTCCATGATTCATTGTTTGTGTATAACACCCAGTGCTCCATGCAGAACGTGCCCTCTTTAATACCCATCACCAGGCTAACCCACCCCCCCAACCCCTCCCCTCTAGAACCCTCAGTTTGTAATGAAGGATTTTTAATGAAGGATTCAATCACTGTATTCCAACCAGGCAACTAAATTCTGCTGCTAGAAGATTGTCACATAATCCACCTTTTGTGTGGATTCTCACCAGAATTCCTAAAATGATAATGAGCTACATGCATTCCACTGAACTTATAAGAAAATTATGACTGTTTTTGTCACTGTTTCCTAACAGATGTTTCCATAAGTAGCAATAATCTGACACTTGTCTTTGTCATATTTACTAGCAGATAGTAGCATTTTAAAAAAGCAAATTTGTGGCTCTCACTTAACTATTAGAGATGACTGATATCTATTTTTAAAAACAAAAACAAACAAACCAAAGAAACATTGATAATTGTGAATGGCCAAATTGGCTTGGGCCAGCATGCAACAAAATGAAGATGCAAGGCCAAGTTTGAAAACACATCAGTAGTATTTATGTGAGGGAATGATGGTGAACTAGTTATACGTGGGAACAGAAATATTTGGAAAAGGCTGAACTCAAAGTCTCTGCAAATTTTAAACAAAAGAAATTTAACCTCAGATTTCATTAAATTTCCAATTTAAGAAATAAATGTTATTCAATAATATCAAATTAAGAACATTATTATGAAATACAAAATATATGTATCTCGAATTTTATTTAGTAACTTTGATTAAAATAATAAGTTAGAAAGTGGAACTGGGAGAATAAAATAATTAAACAGAAAAAAAATAATTAGGTCAGGAAAAAGAAAGGCGGAATTTAAAAGATTGCCAGTGGTTTATCTAGAGGCATATTACAGGACCTCTGGAAGAGTATCTAGCATTGTGTGGGATGATGGAACTTCACTGTGTTATAAAAACACAGCTGCACATCCTGTTCTATATAAAATGCTATACGAGGATGACAGATTTTACGTAGGTGCAGTGTGTACTCAGTTCGTTCTAATAAAGGACAATTTTATGTTTTGCCATTTCTAGCATAGTTTAGTCCATTCTGAAAATTACTCTCTATCTTCCCCAAGGAACAGCAAGAGAATTTTGGACGGAAATATTTTCTTTAAAAACAAACAAACAAACAAAAATATGCAATTGTACACTTAGAAAAAGAGGGTAAATATGTATCTCACTCTATGTTTGTCACTTAATGAACCTTTTCTCCAAATTCTGACTGGCTCTATGGTAAGCAGAATAAAAATTACTAATACCAGATGATTCCAAAAATATGGAAAAAAAGCCCTCTTGCATGCAAAACATTTCTAAAGTACTTAAGATTATTATTATGTTTTGAAATGGAGAAATTAGCTGAAGCTATAGTTCAGCATATAAAATGCTGCCTGGAACATATTAGGTATCAGTGAATCATGTTAAATTTAAATGTACACATTGGAACAAAAAGTAAGGTAAAAGAGAATCAGCTCTTTTTTTACCAATTTACCAATCAATACAGATTAATTTATTGCATTAGCAAGAGTTTCTTCTTAGGAGAACAAGCTTCAAGAAAAGCAAAGCAAGGTGGAGTATGTCCGAACTTTGTACAATTATACAGGGGTGGCAAACTGGGCAGGTGGAGTCAGGGAACTGCCAAAAAGCTAATGGATATGACCCAACTTCACGAAAGTATCAAGTTTGAATTATCACAATACCAGAAAACATTGAAAATGCTTACACATATTTATTTATTAGCTTTTACTTTTAGAAATAAATAAAATAAAATGCATGATTGGCAACCAACTTGCTTAAGTCCTCCTATTTATTTTTAAAATATTCCAATTCTAGTTAGTTACTGAAGGTTAATATAAATTCACTTTTAGCCTTTAATTTTTATTTATCTTTTAGCTTCTTGTTGATAGGAATACAATAATTCAGTTCAGAAGTCATGTTAATTTTTGTAAGTAGGATCTGGCAAGTCAGTTCCTGGGTTTTATGTAAAGATAAGAAAAACTTTTATATCTATAGTTCTAGAATAAAAATTTTGACAAGATAGACATTCACTCAATAAAGACAAATTTTATAATGATAGGGTCTTTTTCCCTCCTAACTACAGAGCAAAGAGGATATATTTCCAAAACAAGGGCATTTAAACATGCCAGAATACTGTAAATAGAGCAAAAAATATATATACATATATATATGTGCTCATGTGTTATACATAAATATATTATAATTTAACTATTAATATCTTATTTAAATAATAAAAAACACTCGGGGCGCCTGGGTGGCTCAGATGGTTAAGCGTCTGCCTTCGGCTCGGGTCATGATCCCAGGGTCCTGGGATCGAGCCCCACATCGGGCTCCTGGCTAAGCAGAGAGCCTGCTTCTCCCTCTGCCTCTGCCTCTCCCCCTGCTCATGCTCTCTCTCTATCTCTGTGTCTCAAATGAATAAATAAAATCTTTAAAAAATAAATAAATAAATAAAAAATAAAAAACACAAGAAACTTCAGTAAGAACAGTGATCTCTGAAAGATGAAAAACAAACAAGCTGAGTCCTACAACTGCCCAGCTTACTGCCTAGGAAACTGTCCAGGCTACAGTGCAGACAGAAGGAACCCAGAAAAGAGCCAAGCATACTCCCTAAGTTGAGGACAAGAAATGTGGCTAGAAGTCACAGGGCAAAGGAGCACAGAGGATAGAGGTAGACAGAGGGAGAACTTGAGACATCTCCAGAGGCTCACCCTCAAGCATTCAGCTGCACACTGATCAGTGCAGAAATGCAAGGAAACTACCTGAGACCAAGGAAAGGGCTGCCCCAAAACATCAGAGTAGTCATTTTCTACTGGGGGCAATTTTGCCCCTAAGGATCCACTTGGCAATATCTCCAGATATCTTTGTTGTCACAACTTGTAGGGAGGGTGCTACTACCATCAAGTAGATAGGAGCCAGGGATGCTGCCGAACACGCTACAGTGCCTGGGAGAGTACCTCACAACAGTGAATTATCCGGTCTAAAACATCAACAGCACCAAGGCTGAGAAACCCTATATTGAAGAAAACAGTATGAGGGGCTCACAGAGGGCTGGAATATCCCCATACATCTTCAGCAGAAAACCTCAAAATTCACAGAGTATCAAGTAGAATAGTGAGCAGTGAGATAAATGTACCTAAGATTAGATGTTGACCTAGTTTCATCTAACAAAACATAAAGCACCTGCCAACAAAATCTTAAACTATTTCCAAGTAACTTAACCACATTGTAAAACAAATCTCAATAATATTTTCAGGCATACAAAACATCCAGCACACAAACAAGATAAAACATACTATGTCTGAATCCAAGAGAAAAATTACCAAGCATCCAAAGAAATACAGATATATGACTCATGAAGAAAAGAAAAATAATTAATAAAAAGTGTCTCAGAAATGACATAAAGGATAGAATTCACAGTCCAGGCATTAAAACAATTATTATAACTGAATTCCATATGTTCAAGAAACTAGAGGAAAGACTGAACATATTAAATAGGCATGGTGATGTAAATTTAAAAAAAATAATTAAAAAAAATAAAAGGCCCAAATTGAACTTCTAGAAATGAGAATAAGTTTGATATACAAATTATATTAGAAGGGATTAAAAAGAGACCTTGTAGGAGGAAAAAAAGTGAATACGAAGACTTAGTAACAAAAACCATCGGAAATGAAACACACAGAGAAAATTGACTTTAAAAAAAAATGAACAGAACATGAGCTGAATTGTGGGAAAATTTTATGAGGCCAAATATTTTTTAATTGGCGACTCCAAAGGAGAGGAGACACTGTGAGAACTGAAAAAAAAAAAATTGGAAAAATAATGGTCAAAATGTTTCAAAATCTGACAAAAAATAAAACCCCATATATCCAAAAATCAACAAAACCCAAACACAAAAAAAAAACAAAAAGAAAGATACACTAAAGCATATCATCACTGAACTGCTTAAAAACGATGATAGAGAAATCAAAAGTGGCCAGAGAAAACGATCTATTCCATACAAAAGAACCAAGATAAATATGATAGAGGAGTTCCCATCATAAATAATGTAAGATAGAAGACAGTAGGAAAACACATTTAAAGTACTACAGGAAAAGTACAGTCAACCTAGACTTTTACCAAAAGAACATAAGTTTTAAAATTGAGGGTGAAATAAAGGCCATTTCACACAAGCAAAAGCCTAAAGAATCTATCACTTCCAGAACCATACAATCAGTAACATTAAAGTCCTACAAGCAGATGAACAATGTTACCAGATGGAATCCTGAATAAGGATTGAAGAACATTTGTTATAGAAACTAAATGGGTTGCCACATTTAAAAAATGATTTAAGTTTCCTTAATAGAAAATCGGCTATTTAAGCAAAAATAATACCAATGCACAGTGGGATTTATAATACATGGAAAAGTAAAATATATGGCAACAATAGCACAAAGGCTGGGGGTATAATGTTTTAAATAAATATTTTGAATAATATTTTAAAGCTCTTATTTTTTTTTTTAAGATTTTATTTATTTATTTGACAGAGAGAGAGAGACAGCGAGAGAGGGAACACAAGCAGGGGGAGTGGGAGAGGGAGAAGCAGGCTTCCCTCGGAGCAGGGAGCCCGATGGAGGGCTTGATCCCAGGACCCTGGGACCATGACCTGAGCCTAAGGCAGACGCTTAACGACTGAGCCACCCAGGCGCCCCAAAGCTCTTATTCTATTATAAGAGCTTTATCGTACCAGTGAAGTAGTATTGTTTGATTTGAAAGTATGCATAGATAAAGACGCATATTCTAAACTCTCAAGAACCACTAAGATAACAAAAGACTTTGTTTTAAACTAAAGAGTTTAAAAAATAAAAAAAATAAAATAAAGAGTTTACTTTAAATAAGAAAACAATGAGTTTGTGTTAAGGCAACAGATCAACTGTAATCATAAAAGAAAATCCTCAATTATTCCAAAAGAAGGCAGTTCTTTCAAAAAGAAAGCAAAAACATATAAAAAGGATAATACATAATAAACAAGTGGGATTTCCACTAAGAATGGAACATTGATTAAACATTTGAAAATCAGTCTGTGTTAAGTCACCATATTTACATATACACATATGACATCTCAATAGGTGGGTAAAAAAAAGAGAAAAAAATATCAAATATCCATTCCAGATTTAAAAAAAAAAATCCAAGCAAACTAGGAGCAAAATAGATTTTTCTTGACTGGTAAAGAACATTTACATCTACAGTTAATATACTTAATGGTAAAAGATTAAATTATTTACTCCTACAATCAAGAATAAACTCTCTTCAGGACTTGGTGGCTAAGTCCATTAAGCATCTGCCTTTGACTCAGGTCATGATCCCAGGGTCCTGGAATCACATCCTACATCGGGCTCCCTGCTCATGGGGGAGTCTGCTTCCCCCTCTGCCCCTCCCCCCACTCGTGAGCTCTCTCTCTCTCTCTCTCTCTCTCTCTCCCCCTCTCTCTCATAAATAAATAAATAAAATCTTAAAAAAAAAAAGAATAAACTCTCTCCACCTTTATTCAAAATTTTACTGGAAATTCTAATCAGTGTAATAAAGCACAAAAAAGAAATGGTTGCTATTCAGATTTGAAAGAAAGAAGTAAAACTTTTTATTTGTAGACAGTATGATAGTCAATGTAAAAAAAAAAATTGATGGAATAGACAAAAAAGCCATTAGTGAATTTCAGAAGAAGGTAGGAAATAAGATCAATTTCAATAGACTCCAATAGAATTTCAATAAATTTAATTGTATTTCTGTATATCAGTCACAATTAGAAATCAAAAATAAACAATAGCATCTACAAGAGCATCAGAAAATATGAAATGTTTAATAATAAATCTGACAAAAGATGTGCAAGGCCTGTGCACTGAAAACTACAAAACATTATTGAGAGAAATCAAGACCTAAATAAACTGAGATAAATATTCATGTATCAGAAGAACTAATATTGTTAAGATGCCTATCTTCCCCTATTTAGTCTCTAGACCAAAATAGTTTCAATCGAATTCCCATCATAGGTTGTGTATAAATTGACACGTTCTTTCTAAAATACAAATGGAAGAAGTACCTAAATGTACATAACCTAACATAACCGAAATAAAAGTAATAAATAAGTACTGAAAAAAGAAGACTGAAGGACTAATTTCCAAAATTATTATAATGCTATAAATTATTATAGTCCAGGTAGTATGGTACTGGCATCAAGATACACAAGTAGATCAATAGAACAGAACAGAGAGTCAAGAAATAGATTCCAAAATATGTGAGCAACTGATTTTTGATAAAGGTGCAAAAGCAATTCACTAGAGAAATAATAGTTTTTCTAACAACAAATGGTGCTGAAAATTAGATAGCCCTAAAAAAAAAGGAACTACAATCCATACCTTGCAATATAAATAGTTCATAAACTTAATGTAAAATCTAAAACTTATAGAGGTAAACACAGAAAAGAATTCAGTGATCATGATTAGGAAATGATTTTTTAAGTATAGCAACACAGCAACAAAAGCATGATTCATAAAATAAAATACTGGTATGTTGGACTGCATAAATGTAAGAACTTCTGCTCTGTAAAAGACACTGTCAGAAGAGTGAAAAGACAAGCTACAGACTAGGAGAAACATACTTGCAAAGCATGTATCTGATAAAAGATTTGTGTACAGAATGTATAAATAACACTTGTAACTCAATAATAAATGTTCAACTAAAAATGCACAGAAGACTTGAACAGACACTTGATGAAAGAAGATACAAATTAGCACATGAATAGATGTTTAACATCAGTAAACATTAAGGACATGAAACATTAAAGCCACAAGGAGATAGCTTTACATTCCTATTATGAGGCCTATAGTAATGAAGACTGACAATACAAAGTAATGGTGAGGAATGTAGGGCAAGTGGAGCTAGTTCCATTGCTGGTGGAAACAGTACAACCACTTTGGAAAACAGTGTGACAGTTTCTTAAAATGATAAACACATATCTACCGTATGACCCCACCATTAGCCCTAGGTGTTTCCTAGAGAAATGAAACATATTTCAACACAAAGACTTGTATACAAATGTCATAGCAAGTTATTTATAATACCCCCAAACTGGAAATGACCCAAATATCCATCAACAGGTGAATCAATAAACAAATTGTGGTTTATCACTTCAACGGAAATCTATTCAGCAATAAAGTGGAATAAACAATTTATATAAGCAATGACACGAATGATTTCAAAATAATTATGCTGAGTGAAAGAAGCCAGACAAACACCAGTACCTACTATACTTTTTTCTAAAATTCTAGAAAATACAAGCTAATCTATATGCTCAAAAAACAGATCAATGATTGGGGATGAGGAATGGGTGAAAAGGGCTAGGAGAGGCATCACAGAACAGCATGAGGAAATTTTGGGGAAAGTGATGAATATATTCATTATTTTGATTGTGGTTTTATACACACACTTTACAGTTAAAACATGTGAAGTTTATTGTATATCAATCACACCTCAATATTTGTTGTACAAAACATACTTCCAGCTTCTGTGAGATAATTGCATAAACCTGTAGAATTTCCTATGAAAGCATCCTGCTGCATAGCTCATATTCCCTTCAAACTTACAGAAAAGAATGAATTAGGAATAAAATTATGTGGGAGAAAATCAAAGGATGTAGTTTAAAATAATATATATTTTTTTGCTCTTGAAAGAAACCACAAACACTAAACAACAGAACAATAGTTCTTTGAGTATTACTAAGTTCAAAATCACAGGAAATAATATAAGTGAGAAACATTAAATCTAACTGCAAATTGATTGATGAATAGAAAAGCAGAATCAAGAAATGGTAAATTTCTTAACATGTTGCTTTTTTCTGCCTTTAAAGTGAAGATTGTCTAAGTATAAACTGAAAAAAAACATACTTTCTACTGTTAGGAAAACTTAAACATAGTCATTTGGAGTAACTAAGGAAGGGGTTGGAAAGAAATTAAATGTTTGAACATATTCAGAGGGTTCTCTATAAATAGCAAATACCACAGGTGCTAAAGAGATCGAAGCATAATGTGAGCTGCCTTATAAATGTCCAAGCAGTGAAGGAAACTTCCTAGGCCATTAGTCAAGTTTTGTGCAACAAAATGAAGATTATTCCTAATGAAACTAATGGAAAACACCCTGGAAATGCTACAAATAAAATATCTAGATGAATTTATAAAGCACTTGAAGTGCCTTAAGCCAGGGGTGGAGGGACTGAGGTCTTATTCACTGCTTTTGGTTTTTTGGTTTTTTGTTTTGTCTGAACCAATGCCAAACACAGATATAGTGGTACTCAATAAATCTTGGCTAAACTATGTGGTTTATTTTTATTTATTTATTTTTATTTTGGAAATCATAGCAGAGGCTAGTTTTTAGCAAATCAAAGTCTTATATTAGACAATATTGGTATATTAATAATGATAATGATAATGATAAATCTCTCTTCTCTGGCAGCATATTTCCGATCTTCCATAAGTGAGGTTAACAAAGTGAATACAAGACAATGCAAGAGAAACCAAATACAATAGAGATATCACCAAGACAACCAGAATAGAGAAGTTCATTAAGACAGAGACTAACAAGCTTAGAGTTAAAGCATGACAGAAAAGCAATAGAATCATAGAGAGGGCAAATAACCTCCAAATTAGTAAATCAATCTGATGCAAAGATTCAAAGGCCCTTCAAATTCCAAGATGTTACACTACTGAGAATAGCAATAATACAGAGCAAGGGAATAATGCAATAGTTAAAACTAGTCAGATGAGAAACCGGGGGATCTTGGTAATAAATGGCAGTGAAATTCTTAAAGCACAAGGAATAGGAAAGAAATTGTGGAGATACAAGATCTGATGAAAGTTTGCCCAGCAGGCAAGGGGACTGAAAGTTTGGTAAGGAGAGTAAAGGATATGAGTCTGGGCACCACTTTTTAGGAATATTGGGGGTGGGGCACACATGCGCATTAGGAGAGAGTTAGAGCTAATTAAGACTTTGAAGTAAATGAGTTTCATTTTTACCATTGAAACATATGTAAAAATGAATTTCTTAGATGCATTAAAAAAAAATGTAGGGGCGCCTGGGTGGCTCAGTCATTAAGCGTCTGCCTTTGGCTCAGGTCATGATCCTGGGGTCCTGGGATCGAGCACCGCATTGGGCTCCCTGCTCGGCGGGAAGCCTGCTTCTCCCTCTCCCACTCCCCCTGCTTGTGTTCCCTCTCTCGCTGTGTCTCTCTCTGTCAAATAAATAAATAAAATCTTAAAAAAAAAAAAAAATGTGAGTAGCCAGAAGCTGGGGAGACCAGAACCCTGATCATTTCAACACATCTTACCTACCTAATGCCAAATGCAGCCATAAAATAGTTTTTCATCACACCTTGTAATAGTTTCCTAGGGCTGTCATAACAAATTACCAACAACTGGGTGAGTTCAAATAAGAGAAATTTATTTCTCACAGTTTTGGAGTTCAGAAGCACAAAATTAAGCTGTTGGCAGGACCATCCTCCCTCCAGAGGCTCCAGGGGAGAATATGTGTCTTGTCTCATCCAGCTTCTGGTAGCTGCAAGCATTCCTTGGCTTGTGGCCACATCACGCCACACCCTGCCACCAGGGTCACTCTGCCTCCCCCTTCTCTCTGTTTCCTCCTCCATGTGTCTGTTTTATTAAGGATACATGTGATTGCATTGAGGACCCACCCAGATTATCCAGGATAATCTCCTTGCAAGCAATATTAAGTAATGCCCATTCTTTGCTATCTTATGTGTGTGATACTCCTAAATTCTGGGAATTAAAAAACATATCTGTTGCGGGAACTACTATTCAACCCACTATATACCAGCTCTCTGAAAAAATGTATATATATAAGATACAGGGTATTTAGCCATAATTTGCAAATAACAATAAAATACATAATACTTTTTATTGTAAACTCAGTTGATTCTCATGCAATGCTCTCATTGATTTTTGCTGAACTCTTGTATCCATAGCCAAAGTACACTTTCAATTCACAAAAAATGTTGGTTAACATTTTAATTTATATTAATAAGATAAGGGTAAAATAATGAAGACAAATGTGAGAACTTTACTCATTCACCAATTCAGTGAGCAAATTTTTGCTGAATTGACTAACATTTTTAATGCTGAAAGGGTATTTCCTCAAATATTTTTCTGCTAGTCACAATGTAACAGCTACAGACAGCACATACTTTGAAGTTTAATCTGCATTATTAGCATTTTCTCCATAACTTTCTTAAGTCCAGACAATCAACAAAACAATAAATCAAGTCCTGGTTTGTGGCATTTACTGATTTCAATAAATATTTCAATATTTGGTGTAAATATTCATACCATGACCGAATTCAAACTGCTAATATAAAATCACTAAAAGCAGTTGGGAAGAGATATTTGGGAGGAGATATTTGGTAGCCCATAATTATATAGCATTTCCTCCATTTAGATACCATAAAGTAAGTGTATACATAATAGGACATAATATACATAATAGAACACATAATACCATGTATGTATAGAGTATACTTAATAGTACAATATATTAAAATAATTAAGAAGTTATAAACTTTGATATTTGATTTGTTTTCAATATAGTTTTTAAATTTAAAGTTTTAATTTTGATTTTTAATATGGCTATGTCTAACAACTGGTTTGCAATATTCCTGAAAATTTAAGTTGGCTCTCACTAATTATTATGAGCTGGTTTCAACATATTACAATGTAACATGACGAGGAAGAATCAGTAGAAACATTTTCAAATTTTTACGTCAGTTACACTGATGTTAATCAAAGTTTAGCACTTTTAGTCAGAGCAAATGCATTTTAGAGTTTTAAGTCTTTTCCAGGACTATTGCTACAACCCTCCACTCAGGGCAGGTCCAAAGTAAAACACTAAGTTTTCTATTAAAGGTCTCAATAATTCAATTATAATAAGCAGAACAGGAAGCCAACTTTCCTGCACTACATTTTGAAAAGTTTCAGCTATGCCTACTGATGAGTCTCCAGGTGAATTTCCTAAGAGAGAGCTTACTGATGAATTCTAATTATGCCTAATTCCATATTCACCAACAAATTCACAGTTTTATTGTGTGGCATTAGGCAAGTCACTTCCTTTTTCCTGGCAGTTTCTTAATCTACAAAATGTGGATGTCCTACCTCACAAGGGTGTAGTAAAATATAACAAATTAAAAAATATTACATATCCAAAATGCAATTGCACCATTAAAAACAGTAATTAAGAAAATTAGTAGGAAACTATGACAACTCCTTTGGAACCAAGCCATTAATTTTTAAATAAGGAAAGAAGAAACATAAAGGAACAGCCTCATCATGATTTTTTATAACCTCTCTTTTGGGAGAAAGGAATCATGCAAGAATTACTCTCTCACAGAGGAAAATAGAGAGAGGCATGTGACCCCAGCCTGTTTCTATTATGCTAGCATCTGCAATCATTAGGTGCAAGTGGCATTTTAAAAAATTACTTTCTGCAAAAGAGTCCCAAGGAAACAATAACTATCATTTAATGGGATTCACAGTGGCACAGTAAATATCACTGCTCTTCCCCATCTGAGTTCTGAACCAATTGAGAAAGGCAGATGGGCGCCAAAATATCTTCTTTATTACTGATTATGGAGAATGTGGCTTTTATTGGAGAATAAGTGGGCTTTCTTAGAATGAACACCACAATAAAACAGACTTACCCACTATGACAAAGGCAAAAGGAGATCACTACATACTTCAGTCCTGGAATGAGGCCCTTGGTAACTTAGAGCATGGGGAATTTAGACAGGATATCTACTTCCTCAGAGAGCAGGGAGAGAGAGGGAGAGGGAGAGGGAGGGGGAGAGGGGGAGAGAGAGAGAGACCCCTCATACCTAGCTTCTCCTTCTAAGTTCACCCATCAGGTAAGTCCCTGGGGGAATAAATGGATGATGAGGCACAAGCCCCAGAATGTTATGCTAAAGGAGCTCCCTCTACAGGAAGGAAACTCATCTTTCCCAACCCTATCTCACAATCACTCAAAATTATTGGTGTAAGAAAAAAGAGAGAGGTAGGAGTTGTCCATGAGATATCACCCAGCAAAGTATCTGGGATCAAGGAAGAGGACATTTCCCTTTAGTTCACCTCTAATCAATGCCAGACTCAGTACTAGGTGCTCAGAGAAGTCAAGCAACTTAAGTAAGGTCACACAGTCAGCAGTGGTGTGTGACTAAACTACATGCTCTTTCAAAGCAGAAATTATACCTTAATAACTATTTAATAATGGTAGCCTAATAACAGCTTGACACATTGTAAATATTTGTGGAAGGAAATAAAAAAGGAAAGAAGGAAAGAAACTCAAACCCAGGTCTGAATGGGTGCTCTTACCACTCTACATTGCCTCGGTGTGATATTACAGCTGGGCTCTGACAACTTCGGAATCTTATTACTCAGAAAGGAGGTACTCTTGAATGATCATATTCTTATTCCTAAGAAGAGTAATTGTCTCTAAGGGCAATGTGCTCAGTGTTCCAACTAGCTCAGATATTGTACTGGTTGCATGCTGAGATGATATATAATCTCATGGGTCCTCAAACCAGACTGAGAAAAAAAAATGAATTGCACCTAATACATAATGGTGTTTATAATCATACTTAAGATCAGCATGTTCTGCCATAAATAATAGTGTAACTACAAGCTTTCATTAGCATATTTTAGGCATCCTTTTCCAACACAATATATAAGGCTAGGGTTGTCATTCTTTTGCTGTTTGCTAAAGATTTTTCTTACAACATTAACAAACATTGATATATGGGATTTATCCCTCTAACTCATATATTCAAGAGATGATTTTCCATCACGTCCATAGCTGTATAAGCAAACAATAAATACCATTAAAAAATCACAGGCAGGGGCACCTGGGTAGTTCAGTTATTTAAGCATCTGACCGTTGATTTCAGCTCGGGTCATGATCTCATGGGTCATGGGATCAAACCCCATGTCAGGTTCCACGTTCCACGTTCAGTGTGGAATCTGCTTGGGATTCTCTCTCTCCTCTCCCTCTGCCCCTCCCCTGCTCACACCTCTCTTTCTCAAATAAATAAATCTTTAAAAAAAAAAATCACAGGCAATCCATTGGTCAAAAAATTCAGGTAAGCAGAAAAGTCAGTCCTGCAGCTCAAGTAGTTTTTCTCCTGTTCACATTTTCTGAGAGTTAGGGGCTCTATTTACAAGGAAAAACTAATGCCTCAGTATGTACAATGAGCTATTTAAATACTAAAATGAAATTTCAAAGTGCTTTATATTAGAGGAAGAGATACCAAATCATCTAATCAGTAAATGTGAATCTCTCCTTTTTTGAAGTTTCTCACATAGATGTGCTATTAGACCTGCATTTCAGAATCTACTCTGTTGATGACTAGCAGCACTACCTTAGACAGACAATAGTTCTTCTCTGGGTCTCAGTTACAGATTTTGATCGTAAGGATGCTAGTTGTGAACGTGGTTACATGAAGACTGAGGCCTGGACCAACTGACCTCTTATCTTTTATAGCCTTAAATATCATGATCTAAGATGACTATGTAAAAAGGTGCAATTTCAGACAAGTGGGATCCAAGGTAGTTAAGTGGCAAAATAGCTGTTCTCATCCAGGCGCCCTCCTGCCCCTACAGCAGCTTCAGAAGTGGTGCTGCCTGGCCCTGATTAGCGTGTCAGCTGAGTCAGCATCTGCTGCAGTGGTATGAAGGCTTACGCCTACATGAGACTTGTTCCTCCAGCCAGGCAAGCCCACCTCCTTCAGGGCAGTAACTTACACTCCACAATCAGGCCTGCATTGCAATTCCGCCTCCACAAAACTTATTCAATAGTTTCCCATTCCTGCTGTAATAAATTACCACAAATTTAGGGGTTTAAAAAATCACAGATTTATTCTTTTAGTTCCTTAAAGAAGAAGACCTGTATGGATGTCTGTGCTACAGTCAAGACGTTAACCGGGCCGTGTACCTTTATGTGAGCTCTGGAGGAGACACACACCCTCGCCTAAAGGCCCACCCCCAGCCCTTGGCTCAGTTACGCCCTCTGCTCATACCAGCTACACCCTAGCTCCCTGGCTTTTCTTCCATAGTCATGCTGCCCTCTAGCCACAGCCAGGAATGGTTCTCCATTTTAAGGGTCTATGCGACTAGATTGAGTCTACCTCATAATCAAGGATCATCTCATCTCAAGGTCCCTACTCTTAATCACATCTGCAAGGTTATTTTTGTCATTGTATTAGTCCAGCTTCTCCAGAGAAACAGAGCCAATGGAGTGTGTGTGTGTGTGTGTGTGTGTGTGTGTGTATGAGAGAGAAACAGAGACAGAAAGAGGGAGAGAGAACAAGGGAGAAAGAGACTTATCTTAAGAATTGTGTAACACAATTGCATGGACTGGCAAGTCTAAAATCTGTAGATGGACAGGCTGAAAATCCGGGGAAGAGCTGATGCTGCACCTTGACTCCAAAGGCAGTCTGAAGGCAGAATTTCCTCTCCCTCAGGGAACTTCAGTCTTTTTTTCTCTTGAGACCTTCCACCAATTAGATGAGGTCCAGCTCTCATGGAGGTTAATCTACTTTATTAAAAATCCACTGATCTGAATGTTAATGTCAACTAAAATACACCTTCACAACAAACATCTAGACTGGTGTTTGATGAAATATCTGGGTCCTGCTGGCTAGCCGAGTGACACAAAATTAACCATCATGACATATAAAGTAAGATAGTCACAGGTTCCAGGGATTAAAACAGAAATATCTTTTGGAGGAGGGATTATTATTCTGCCTGTCATCTCCTCTACGGAACTTCCCATAACCATCCCAGTCCTCACTTATTAGATTGTGCCTGGCACTATTGGTGTTTATGTCCCCGATAATTAAGTAATTCATTCATTATTGCCTTTTTAAAATCTGATTGTTTTAAATGTGCTTTGATAATTTTAAACTTCCTGAAAGAAGACTTTCTGCTTTATGTGCCCTGTGTCTTCTCACTCTTTCTCTATCATATTCACATTGCAGAGTATACAGCAATTAGTATATTTATTTCTTAACTATTTCTTTAAAACCAGACATGTTTTAGTTTTCAAGACACTTTAAGTTGTATCTTTTTTTTTTTTTTAACCCAAATTGAGCACCAGAAAGATCAAGTGAACGCCTAAGGCAACATGGAGTAAGATAAGCATTCAAGATCTTACAGGCGCTATAATCAGTCAGTATGCTTTCCATCACCTCAGGTTAAATGCTTATAAGTAATAATCTTTCAATAATCATTAGATAACAGACAAGGACATTGTACATGAGTATATATTTCCCATGATTTACCAGTATGAAAGAATACTATTTTCATAACCAGTTTCATATATCATTCTGAAAAAAAATAAGAGAATAAAAAAACAAGAGAATATAAGGAATATTATAAATACCAACGGACCTTATGAGTCAGCATTATAAGTTTTGTTCCTTTAAGTTCTTATTGTTAGGTACTGCTGGTTTTTAACATGGGTTAAATCAAAGTAGTTAACAGCAATGAAGTCTTGCTAAAGTCCTCTCTATTCTCTGTCAATGTTTTAGTGATCTCCAGCATAAAAAGAAAACTTGCTGATCATTCATGCCCACTGAAGATATTTTTTGGTTCCTCTGCAGCTGGGTCACTGAAATCTGACTGATATTAAAGAATTTCCTGGGTCAATATTTAAATACAACTGAGGTTAATCACCAATTCTTCAGGAATTTATAGCTGGACTAAGAGGTAAAACAAGCAAAACAAAACAAAGCAAAACAAAAGCAGCATACACACAGTTTCTAACTTCCCACAGTGAAAAAAATTGACAGAATTGATTTTCTAAGTGATCTGGAAAATAGAAGATGTTCTCATTTGACTTGAGGACATAGAGCCCTTGTTCAGTTAAAAAGTGATAATGTCTTCATACAAACACAATCTGAATTTAAAATTCCATAATGTATTCTTTTTATGAATCATGCCTTTGGAGTTGTTTGGAGAAGCAAACAATATTCACATTTGCTATGTATTGAATTGTGTTCCCCCCTAATTCATATATTGAAGCCCTAGCCCTCAAAGTGACTGTAGCTAGACATAGGGTTTATTTAGGAGGTAATTAAGGTTAAATGAGGTCAGAAGGATGAGGCCATAATCTGATAGGACTGCAGGTTTATAAGAAGAGGGTTATTTAGAATAGAGTTTCTCTTGCCCTCTCTGACGCATGAAGACACACTACGAAGACAGCCATTTACAAGCCAAGAAGAGAACGCTCACCAGGACCCAAAACCTGCTAAAAATGGGGTCTTGGACATCCCAGCCTCCACAACTGTGAAAAAATAAACTTCTATTGTTTAAGCCACCCAGCCTATAGTATTTTGTTATGGCGGCTCAAGCAAACTAATACAACATTTAATTTATAAAATGGCTTCAGTGGAAACCTGATACAATTAATCTTAACAATTTGTGCAATGCAACTCTTTCTCCAACAGTAATAAAGAAATCTCTAATTAATAAAACAGGAGGGAATATCCATGACAAAAACATAAATTAGACACAATCTTAAACCTTTCACAAAAATTAACTCAAAATAGATCAGAGACCTACATGTAAAATACAAAACTATGAAACTTCTACAAGACAATATTGGAGAAAATCAAGGTGATTTTTAGTTTGGCAATGTTTTCTTAGAAACAACTCCAAAGGCATGATTCATAAAAAGAAGAATTGATAAACTGGACTTCATTACAATTAAAAACTTCTGCTATGCACAACACACTATTCTCAGAATGAAACAACAAGCCACAGACTGCAAGAAAATTTTTTACAAAACTTGTATCTAATGAAGGACTGTATTCAAACATACATACATATTAATATGTATGTATATACTCTTAAAAATTAACAGCAAGAAAACAAAACAACCCAATTAAAGTGTGGGTAAATGATCTGGACAGACATCTCACCAAAGAAAAAGAGGCAAATAAGCAAATACAAATATGTTCAAAATGTGTGTCATTAGGGAAAACAACAATGATATATCACTGCATACCTATAAGAATGGCTAAAATCAAAACACTGACAACACCAAATGCTGGTGAGGATGTGGAGCAACAAAAACTCATCCATTGCTGGCAGGGATGAAAAATGGTACCACCACTTTGGAGGATGGTTTGACAGTTTCTTATAAAGCTAAACACAGTTTTACCATACAACCCAGCAAGCATATCCTTGGTATGTGCCCAAATGAGGTGAAAACTTATGTCCACACAAAAACCTGCACATAAATATTTACAGAAACATTCTTCATAATTACCAAAACCTGAAAACAACCAACATGTCCTTCAATAGGTAAATGGATAAATAAACTGTGGTACATCCATTACAATGGAATATTACTCAGTGCTAAAAAAGGAAATGAGCTATTAAGCCACAAGAGACATAGAGGAACCTTATATAAAAGAAGCCAGAGTGAAAAGGCTGCATACTGTAGGATTACAATCATATGATATTCTGGAATAGGCAAAGCTATAGAGACATTTAAAAATCAGTGGTTGCAAGTGGTTTGAGGGGGATGAACAGGTAGAGCATGGGGGATTTTTAGGGCAGTGAAACTATTATTATGCTATAATGGCATATGATAGTATAATGGTGGATACATGACATTATGCCTTTGTTAAAACCAAAAGGACAGTACAACACAAAGAGTGAACCCTGAAGTAAACTATGGACTTCAATTAATAATGATGTATCAATATTTGTTCATCAGGGGCACCTGGGTGGCTCAGTTGGTTAAGCGACTGCCTTCGGCTCAGGTCATGATCCTGGAGTCCCGGGATCGAGTCCCGCATCGGGCTCCCTGCTCGGCAGGGAGTCTGCCTCTCCCTCTGACCTTCCCCCCTCTCATGTGCTCTCTCTCAAATAAAAAAAAAAAAAAAATCAAAAAAAAAAAAATATTTGTTCATCAGTTTTAACAAGTGTACCACATGTTTGCAAGATGTAAATAATAAAGGTAGGAGAGGGAATATATAGGAACTCCCTATATTTTCTGTTTAATTTTGTGTAGGCCTAAAATCGCTCCAATAAATAAAGTCCATTAATTAAAAAATAGGCAACATCAAGATAGAATTTATAGCAAATAAAAAGTTTTTTATTCTATAATGAAAATGCTGAACATAAAGGGAAGATATTTTTTATATCCCTTATACACATATGCGTATATTACTAGAAAACACAACTCTATGGGATGTCAACTCATAAACTTAATGCAACTGAAACCATGGAGTACAGAAGAAATAAACATAACTATAATTCTATGAGTGAGATCTTTAAAAAGGAATATATTTATACTCTACAGCTTCTATACAGCATGAAAATGAATTACTTTTAACTCCTAACAGTAACATAAAAGTAGAATGATGAGAAGATATAATATTTGGATTCTTAATAGAAAGGAAATCCATATCTTGAGCGATGAACTGAACTAGAGTGAGCTCAGTAAAAGGTTTTCAGAAATGTAAATTGTCCTCTATACAGGCTAAGGGAAACTATTCATTGTCTGTCTTGCTGCATCCTCACGCTGGGAAAAAGGAATGTCTTTGTTCTTCAATGTGAGCCAGAAGGAGGAAGTTTTGTGAGCCCCTCCTTAAGAAGTAACTGTAAAGTTATAAATGACATGCACCATCTCAAATGGGATATGGAGCAAGTACCAACAGAACGTTGTACATTTTGTGACTCTTACTTGCTCATTACTTTTATTTACACTTATAACAGTTTTTGAGCTCTTTCATTCATCTGTTCATTCATTCATTCATTCATTCAGAAAATGACACTGGAGTTCCTACTATCCATTCTAGACACTGGCAGTAAAGAGCCAGTGATCAAAGTGGACCAGGTCCTTGCTCTCAACAAAGTGAAATAAATCCTTTACTATTTCTTTCAATAAAATCCTGCATGTGGATGTATTACTGAGAAATGGATCACTCCATTGTCTTCTGGCATCTGCTGTTGGAAATGAAATACCTGTTTTCTGTTTGTTGGTTCTTAAAAGGAATCTATTTATTTTCTCTAGTGACTTCAAAATTTCTTATTGTCTTCCAGGTTGCAAAGTTTTATTATAATATCTATAAATGTGTATTTGTATTTATCTTGTTCAGGGCTTTGTGTGTTCTTCCAATCTGATAAACTTTGTGTCACTGCTTCTTTTTTTTTTTTTTTTTTTTTTTTAAAGATTTTATTTATTTATTTGACAGAGAGAGACACAGCGAGAGAGGGAACACAAGCAGGGGGAATGGGAGAGGGAGAAGCAGGCTTCCCGCAGAGCAGAGAGCCCGATGTGGGGCTCGATCCCAGGACGCTGGGATCATGACCTGAGCCGAAGGCAGACGCTTAACGACTGAGCCACCCAGGCGCCCCGTGTGTCACTGCTTCTTGAAATGATCAGTGCACCTCCACTCTCCTCTTACTTCTCAGACATTCTAGAGAACTATTTGGGACATCTCATTCTATGCACCATACTTCAAATGCTCTTTCATATTTTCAATTTATTTTCCCTTTTATGCTATACTTCCCAGATACTTCTTCTAATCCATTTACTCTCCCTCTCTTGGTATCTACTGTTTAATTCATCCATTGTTAAATATTTATTTCTAGAAATTCATTTCATGTTAAGAGTACATGTTTGATATTTTACAAATACGTCTGTTCCACTGTCATATTTCCTTGAACAGTAAGTGATAATGAAACATGCAAAAATACGAGAGAGGTGTTTGTTATATTTAAGTTAACAGAAGAGAGGATGCCATGAGAGAGAGGAGATGGTATAAAATGAGATCCAAGAGATGGGTAATAAACAGATTGCACAGGGTTACACTAGGGCACTTCAAGGAATTTGGATTTCTAAGTGTGAAACCAGTGTTTTAAGTTGAGGCACAATGGGACTTCATTAACATTTAGAAACATGCCTTCTATGAAAATGGGAAAGGGGGCAGGGAAAAGTGGCAGGAGGCTATTTCAGAGGTGTAGAAAAGAGATTATAGTTGTTTAAATTAGATCACTATATTGCAAATAAAGTGGAAATGATCCTTAATATACACTGGTCGGTATTCACAGCTTTATGCACATTTTTAATCTTCACAATTGCTAAGTTATAATTAGTCCAATTTTGCAGATGTGCAAACAGAGGCTCAGTCATGCTAGGAAACTGCTAAATTCACACAGCTGCTGCAGAGTGTCAATCATTTTTGACTGAGGTCTCATAGTCTAGGGACTCTGATAAGAGAGAAAAGTCATGAATAAACAAACAAACAGGCAAGGTGTATTCAGACTGTGACATGTGCTGTGAAGCAAACACAGCAGGATAATCAAGAGCGTCCTAGTGGTTGAGATAGCGATACTTAGCAAACTTCGAGCTGAGAACTGACAAGAAGGTAGGCATGAGTAAATCTGATAGAAGAAGGCTTTTTGGGAGGATTTAAAGTTGAAATTTTTATAAAACTCTCAGTATAATATTCTTGGTACTATGAGTGCTTGGTTCCCAACTAAGAGAACCTTTTTTAATGTTTTTACTTCTGAGCAACACTTTGGTCCCCTCTGCCGATTTCATGTCTTATCCCTGTGTTTCTTTTCTTTTCTTTTTCTTTCTTTCTTTCTTTTTTTTAATGGCAAATCCTTCAAAAAGAAGAGAACCTCTTATCTTGGCTTTGGGAGCAGCACAAGGAAGCTGGTGTGTGTATCTTGTGAAAGCAATAAGGGGATTGATAAAGGAGATCAGATCCTAATCTATAGCCGTGCATGGTGGAGAATTTCTAGAAAGATAACATTAAATGACAGCTGCTGGCCTTAAGAAAAAGAGGGGACAAAACAGACAAGGTCTGAGAAGGGAGCCTTGCCTTCTAACAGTATTTCTTGAATGAATGCCCCTTGTAGAATTTACTTCCCCCCTAAAAAGGTATATTTTAAGTTGTCCGCATGGGTCTTTATATTCACTGGACAAACCAACCTGCTTCTAAGAAAAATAATTAGTAAGTCTAAATTACATAGCTTTAATTGTTCTGTTAAAAAATCTTTGCTTTGGGGGCGCCTGGGTGGCTCAGTTGCTTAAGTGACTGCCTTCGGCTCAGGTCATGATCCCAGGGTCCTGGGATCGAGCCCCGCATCGGGCTCCCTGCTCAGTGGGAAGTCTGCTTCTCCCTCTCCCTCTGCTTGCCACTCCCCCTGCTTGTGCTCTCCTTCTAACAAATAAATAAAATCTTAAAAAAAAAAAATCTTTGCTTTGGGAATTGAACAACATTAGAAGAGGCAGAGTTAATAATGAAAAGTGTGGCCTGATGTAAATTTCAGTATATTTTAAATTTCAGAAAAGTTATATAATTATGGAAGTAATATATGAACATCCAGGTATAAGCATATACACACACCCACACACACATACACACACAGGATGATTCTGTCTGGCAATCTTTTTTTTTTTAAGATTTTATTTATTTATTTGAGAGAAAGCATGAGCGGGGACGCAGGGAGGGGTGTGCAGAGGGAGAGGGAGAAGCAGACTCCCCGCCGAGTAAGGAGCCTGATGTGGGGCTTGAGCGCATGACCCCGGGATCATGACCTGAGCCGAAGGCAGATGCTTAACAGATTGAGCCACCCAGGCGCCCCTCTGTCTGGCAATCTTTTATTGACTGGTAACAGTCAAACTGTGTATTTCCTGGCCGACTCTTATGGAAATACTAAAGAAACTGAGAAATCACTACTTGACTTGATAGATGACAGGACTTGGAAACAGTGTTCACATACTTGACTGCTGTGGCTGCAATCATTTTCATTCAGTGATAAAGCACAAGTCTATATCTGGGAATATCTTATTCAGTGTTCACCAGCTATAAAACCAAAGACAATGTTCTCCGTCATCAATAGCTCTGCAGAAAGAAAAAGAAGCTGTCTGGATAAGGGGAATGGAGGCTTTGCTGCAAACTAAGACCCTGGCACTCTGCCCAGAACTCTGTGTGCATATAAAAACCTGCACTTTTTCTTTTCCATGTGCAAGATGAGGACTAGTAGGAAATCCAACCATGCAGTATCAGTAGCTCACATTCCAGAGTCAGAATGCCTGTTTCAAATCCCCTGTGTGCTTCTTGTTAGTCAGACGTGCTTGGGCACATGATAGAATCACAGGAAGTTTCAGCTTCGTCCTCAGCAAATGGCTTGAATAATTGAACGCCCCTCCCCACATAAGAGATGTTGTGAGGATTGAATGAGGATAATTTGAATCCTTCATAATTGTATGTGATCGATAGCAACAATTTTCAAAGTACTTTCTTAATATGAAACCTAGAATAAGTAATCGAATTATCATCCTGTAATGGGAAACTTACTGCTTCTTGATATGGGTACCAGACCCTCGACTAAAATTATTTATTGGGTCGTGCCCAGTACATATGACTATTTTAATGGTGTTTGATTTTCTTTCAATCCAGAACCTCATAAACACTCAGTTATAGCTGAAGCCACATTGTGGAATAAACTACACACTGTTTACCAGACAATTATGAACTCAAACATAAATATATATTTCAACAAGCCGTAAATAGTATTTAATTTGGCACTTACATTGATTTTCTGTTTCCCCTCTCTTAAATTAGCAGGACATGTTAGCCAGAAATCTCTATATATCTCTCTCCTGGTTATATTTATATTCCCATCTTTCATTGTTGATTCCTATGTTGTCCCAAATAACTCTCCTATGGATTCAATGCAGAATTAGAACTTATAATAACAATTTCTGGGATTTTTTTAGACCCTGCTTCTTCAATAACTGCTCTATGCAGTGCTGGAATTTAAGAAGATTTTTCTCTCCTTCAGTGTTTTCTCTTTAAAATGCTGTCTACAGATGTTTATCCCTTATTACACAGGATATAACCCATGAAATGACTAGTCTCTTTATTTGCAAGGTACTGCATTTCTGTACAATATCTCTTGGATCAGAATTCAAGATTCTATAATCTTGACCCTGTGCCAACATGAAAATGGGAAGGATTTTTATTACCTTGGCTTTTTGTCCAAAGCAAAGCTCTTTGCTGGGTGAGAATAACATCTATGTAGTTAATGTGCTACCTCAAAAGAAAAATCCTCATTCGTTAGATGTGACGAACTCATCAGTTTGCATGGCCCTTAGAGTAGCACTAATGTGCCCCAACATTTTTCCTAAGAGCCATTAAGAATTTAAAATTCACATTGTTTTCTACCTACTTTCACTTGTTTGTTTAAGTTATGCTTTCACATGTATCATAAACAGTGGGTCTTCATAATCACCCTGTGCAGGGAGCTGGGCAAGTGTCTCCCTATAAGGACACCAAGGCCTGGGCGATGCCCTAGAGATGGCTCTGCTGGTAACTGGGAGGAGCCAAGATGCGGACCACACTGGGAATCCACATCCAGGACGTGTTTCACATGTCACCACACCTTTTTCACTTGTAATCTTTATTGAACACCAGTCAGTTCATGCTTCCTTTCTTTTAATCCAGCAAAATAAAGCTCACCATGGGAGAAACTCATCCTACTTACTTCTATTTTTCCTTTTTTTGTTATTAACCCAAGTTCTAAATGACACTTAAAGCTTTTGGGCACATACTAAGTGTATTACATCTGTTACTGTTGTTCCTACATAGCAGTGAATGCAAATAATAAGTACAAAACCCAATAGTACTCCCTTAAAAGTGATGACTCATCATAATGGCACCTGGTATAAATTGGGGGCAGTTTAATACAATTAAAAAAGCATGGCCTGTATGGGCAGGAAGGCGTAAGTTCAAATCAAGCCCACCTCTTTGTTGTTTGACTTTGGCAAGCTATTTACCTTTCCTGACCTTTATCTCCTTTCTCTATAAAATGAGGATTATGACTCCTAATTTGCAAGATGGCTTTGACTCTAGTAGAGTATATAATGTGTGTAAAAAAGTGCATGACTCACATTTAATATTCAATAAATATTAAACATTATGACAATCAGTTGATTATATGATTCAATAAATCTGAGGTATAGAGAAATAAGAAAGCTTTCCTAATGTCACAAAATAAGCCACCTCCAGGGCTGAAAAAAAGAACCCATATATCATCACACTAGTTTTTATTCATTTCAAATAATGCCAGCAACCAAGTGTCCTATTTCTAGAAAAATTTAAGTGATGTATTCTCAGTATTTTAGAGCATAAAATCCAGGGATACACGGGAGACATATGTTCTACAGAGATAGATGCTATACTGGTGATGAATCAATGGTGGAAAGATAACATTCTAACTTTTATTACCATAATTGAAAAAAATAAAGATTATCTACATATTTCTAGTATCTAACTATGTATTCACACTCTCTAAGCCTCACTAACTCATCTACAAAATAAGGGTATTAGACTAATAAATCTTTTCCAGTTTAGTCATGTTGTTATCCCATGATTATAGAAGGAAAACAAATTCTAGGATAATAAGGCAATATTTTGAAATTGATAGGAGGCCTGGGACTCAAAAGTATTTTGTCAAGATTGTGAAATCTCAGCTTAATTAAGTAGAGCTACTGATCCACATATCTGTAAAGGAAATAAAGTTATTGCTGTTAATTTTAATATTTGATGAATTGATAAAGCTTTTTACCTTTGAACATGAATGCTGTGTGCCAGGCAGTTAGAAATTGGGAAATTATGAGTCAAGTAATATACCTTCTCTTTTTAAAGCTCACTCTAATTTCTCATCTTTAAATATATGCCCTACTTATATTTAAATACATGTCCTACTATAGAAGGCATCGCACACAGAAGGGAGAACTTTGGACTCTACCATGGGAGAAGCATTTTGGGCTCCCCTCTGCAGGAAAACAAATAGAGAATTTTTTCTCATTTCTTGAATTCACAGGCTTTACTGTTATTTTCTGAGAAGAAATATTGAAGAAACTGCACTCTAAGCTTAATATCATGTCAGGCTCTATGGGCAGTAAAGTTTTTTCCCCCCAGTTCATGTAAAATTATTGGGACATATATACCATATCTTATTAAATTTAGTTAATCACTTAACAATAGGGGAAAAAATTACTCTCAGCATTCCATTAAAATGGGAAAATTTTATTTCCAAACTTTTGCATAAATTGCATTGTCAAGTTTAACTTAATGCTGTATAATTGCTATATAACATAGAATGGAATTCAGGCCTAGAACACATCACAGAGGAGCCTTAGCCAGCACAAGATGCCTGCTTAATCACATTTCTGCAATGCTTGGTCTTGGAATTGAAACAGCCCCAGTAGGAAGACTAGAAAATTTTGATATAACATAATGCCTGGAAAGGTTTGATTTAACATTATACCAAGGAACAGATAAACTTACAATGCCTGGTTTTAAAGAAGGGAGAGGCGGGGCACCTGGGTGGCTCAGTCATTGTCTGCCTTCGGCTCAGGTCATGATCCAGAGTCCTGGGATGGAGTCCCGCATGAGGCTCCCTGCTCAGCAGGGATCTGCTTCGCCCTCTGCCCTTCCCCACTGCCCGTGTGAGCACGTTCTCTCTCTTTCTCTGTCTGTCTGACAAATAAATAAATAAAATCTTAAAAAAAAAAATAAAGATGGGGGGCTCCTGCTGATGTAAATGCTACAAAAATGTTTGACACCCATCTTGACAGTGACACCATGGTTGGCCTTGATGGCAAATAGAACAGTAGTTGTTTCCACTGTGTGTGGAGATTGAAAAGGATAATTCTCCCCATTAAAAAAAAGAAAAAAGAAAAAATCAAATCTAAATATTTCCTGGTTCATGTGCAATTAATAGTGGCTCCAATTCATTCTCATTCAAGAATGAGAACAGAAGATGAAGGAGTCACTGTATATTCAAGACTCATATTTCTTTTTTTTTTAAGATTTTATTTATTTATTTGACAGAGAGAGACACAGCGAGAGAGGGAACATAAGCAGGGGGAGTGGGAGAGGGAGAAGCAGGCTCCCCGCAGAGCAGGGAGCCCGATGTGGGGCTTGATCCCAGGACCCTGGGATCATGACCTGAGCCGAAGGCAGATGCTTAACAACTGAGCCACCCAGATGCCCCACAACTCGTATTTCTTAAGTATATTTTAAGGATGATTAATTTAGACATCTGAACCCATAATTTTAGTATATTTATAAGAATATTTCAGGGAACTCTACCAACTTAAAACATTATTTTCTCTAACTGCTAATAATACCTTGAAAATGATTTAAATATATGTATAATTAAGTTCTGAGTATAATAATCCGAAAGACCTGTCACCATATCACACAATAAAATAATTTTAAATATTTTCAATATATAATAAATATTAACTCCAAGAATATTGCTTTTCTGTTGCCTCTTTGTTTGCTTAACAAATACTTTCTCCTTTTCATGCAGCACCTCTTTGCAAAATTACAGATTTATCTAAGAAACTAAAATGATATGAAACCTTATGTTGTATTCAAATTCCATTAAATTTGTGCTTTTTGCACCTACATTTTCCACTGAACTATTAAAAGAGTCCCATGCAATGAAGTGCCCCTTCGGCAGCCCTAAAACAACCCATTTTTCTTAGCAGTGTATTTTCGAGCTGAATATCAAGTCTGAGATAGCTGACTTTTTCTAAACTGTATATATGAAAGCACAGAGAAGCATAGGGGAAAGATGGAGAATATAAACACATGTATGTCAGTAGGAGTTCACCAGAAGTGTCTTCCAAAGAGAGTCTGCCACTGGAAAACTCATTCCTTAAGAAATAGTGACAGAACGATCACTGTGAATAATGTGCAATTTATTTTACATGTTGTGTTCCTCTGATCATGGTGTCTTCAGTCCCCAATCTAATTGAAAACATATTTTCTAGATAACTAACAGGAAAAAAAGAAAAAAAGAAAAAAGTTCTATAGCCAATTTCTTAACAGAAGAGTGTTTATTACTATTCTTTTCAAAATACATGCAAGCTAAAAATGACAAATTAAATTTGTTATAAAAGTAAAATATTAAAGAAAATGATCCTTTTCTTATAGGTTATTTTGATGTAATGACTTACAAAAGATGTTAAATGTTTATGCTATTTTAATACTAGAATTCTTCATTGACTTTTATAATTGAATCCTAAAAAATAGTAACACACACACATAACTGATGGATTTAATAAATGTGACTGAAGAAGTATAATCACAACTTCATGAACTATCTCTCATGGTCCTCTAAAAAAATTTTAATAGAAAAAATTTTTTCTGTTCTCAGCTTTTAAAAAAAAAGTTCCATGATCACTTTACTCCACAAAGACCCTCTGAACTATTTAGTTAGAAATGTCTAGTACAATAGTTTAAATCTTCATTGAAAAATAAAGTTTTTGGTCACTTCTATCCACAGCCCCAACTACCCCATCACTCACTTCCAGTATTACTGATTACTGAGTAGCAAGTAGGCTGCCTCTTTTTTTTTTTATTTATTTATTTTTTTACTTTTTCCCTTTATTCTGCTTATAATCCCACCTCAAGCTTTTAGCCCTTTTCGGTTGAATTATGAGAAAAACAGAATACAGAAAATTCATATTAGCCTGTACTGTGATATTTGTTATATTCTTTGGGTTTGGAATAGGTGGAGAATCAAATCTTGATCTCATGGTTGGCTTTGTGGAAACTTCCATGACTGTTTACTGGAGCAATGACTGACATATGGACCACACAATCTATCCTACACCGGACCTACCCTAGCTAACCCCTCCCCCACTCAATCTCTCACCCCCAATTCATCCACCATTAGCTTTCTAGTTACTCATTCCGACACAGTCTCTTGGGCAGGAATTAAAAGGGCCTCATTTCACTCCTGCAATCACTTCTGTTTGGCCCACTTTTTCTTCATGGACAATTCTTTTTTTTTTTTTTTTTTAAAGATTTTATTCATTTATTTGACAGAGTGAGAGAGAGAACAAGTAGGCAGAGAGGCAGGCAGAGGGAGAGGGAGAAGCAGGCTTCCCACTGAACAGGGAGCCGGATGCGGGGCTCGATCCCAGGACCCCGGGATCATGACCTGAGCCGAAGGCAGCGGCTTAACCCACTGAGCCACCCAGGCGCTCCTCTTCATGGACAATTCTTACCGTGTTTTCTTGTGGAAAGAAGCATCTACCACAATGCTGTTAAAATCACTGGTTTTCTTAGCCTGGGTCATGCACATCTAATGAGTTCCCAAGTTGGGCATACTCTCTGGGTGGTCCCTTTGGTGTTTCTCTGATTGGCTGTGGGTTAGAGGGTAGGATCTCTACACACTTAAATAAAATACAGGATGCCCAGTTAAATTTGAATTTCAGATAAGTAACAATGCAATATTTACCATAAACTTATTAAAAAATCACTCATTGTTTATCTGAATTTCTAATTTAACTGGACATCTTGTATTTTATTGGATTACTTTATCTACCTTTCCCTTGTTGTTGAGTAGGATATAACAGCACCTCTCCTCAGAATCTCCTTTCCAATTCCCCCTCTTAGGCTATATCCCTAACAAGTGAAGGCAGGGAACTTAGGTTTTAGATCTTTCTTTTGACTAATGCATTTTGGTATATCTCACAACTCATTAAGTATCAGAAATCTACCTTACCTCAGTGCCTCAGTTGAAATTTTAAGTTTAGCTTCCTGTGTAATAAATGTGATATAATATATCATTATGAGATATCTTAAAAATCCTCTAAAACTTCATATTTTTAATGCCCTATAGATTTGTCTTCATGTATTTTAAAATCACAGTGTATGACCATTTACTATTATGATTATAGTAGTAATTTTATATATTTACATTTTATTTTTATATCTATTTCTATTTTTATATTTATGTATTAAATTTATAATTTATATAGTTTATAATTTACATAATTATTATAATTTTTAATCTAATGCCTCAATTCTTCCAGGAACTGCAACAGCAACCCCATTCTTCCTGGAATTGCCCCCTTTCTTATCTCAACCATGATCTTCCATGTCTCTGTCCTTCAGTCCCTTTGACCGGCCCAGGATGGGTCTCTGACACAAGTTAAGCCAACTAGAATTGTCCATGGTAGTGGAAAGAAATCAATTAAACTAAACTTTTGCATATAAAATTCAGAAACTATATTTGGTCATATTTCTTACTTTCTGAAAGTAACTGGATTTCAGTAACAATTATGGAGGCACCTGAGGCTCTGTTCTAATTATTTCTGTGGTCTAGGTGCCACTTTTGACCTTCTTACATATGAAAAGTCTAATCTTCACTTGTTTTTTAGACTGAGAAATTCCATTTTTTTTTTCTAATCTAGTTGGAGTTAGGATGTACTTACCTTATAATCAACAGACTGCTTAAATGTTGCAATTCAATTCATTATTTTATACTTTTTTTAAGATTTTATTTTTTTAAGTAATCTACACTAGGTGTGGGGCTTGAACTTACAACCCCAACATCAAGAGTCACACACTCCACCAAATGAGTGAACCAGGAGCCCCTCAATTCATTATTTTAATATTGTGTCCAACAAAAGGCTATCAAGGCTTTTACAAAATGCTATACATTAGGGAAGATGATAGGCTAACAAAGATCAACTAAAATAAATGAATTGGTCCTATTGTAGAAATATAGTTAGAAGAGGAAGAAACAAAAGAGAATCACAATAGACATGGTTAATACTTGAACACACAGAAATGCCACCCCACACATATTCCATATATATATATTACTATATATATATAAAGTATGTATAGTACATACAGCATGTAAAACCATATACACATGGGAGGTTATACCTGAGTGGAATTATATTTATCTAAGATAGGAAGAGAAGAACTAAGAGTATAGGTTCTAGGAATTCTTAAACAGATCATCTAATAGTCTTAGTAACACATTTTTTAACATAATTTACATAAGGAATTGAAGTTAGAATAAAAATTCCTGCATATATGAACATTGAGCAATGGCTTCCCTCCCTCAAAAAAAAAAAAAAAAAAAAACTTCTGACAATGACAAGCAGATAATTAGAAAAGTACAATTACCTATTTTATCTTGATTTTAGCATTAGATCTAAAGTTGGCTCTGAGGAATACTTTAGGCAAATGGTTTGGTTTTGTACTCTTTGCCCCTTTCAGAGCTTTTTGTCTTATTTCATTAAATGAGCTTCCCAGTGCTCTTGTCTTGTCCTGTTTTCTGGAGCACAGACACTTGCCCAGTTATTTCTGTACCAGTCCCAAGTAGTCTAAGTCTAAAGCCCTCACCCTGTATTACTCACAGTAGTGAGAAATCATGACATAAGCAGGTGTGAATTAGGCAAATCACCTTTATAGATGTTCAACTAAAGTGTCTTGCAGGTAACACACTGAAGATATAAAATTTTGTCTATTTTACCATACTTCTTATTTCCATTTTTTCTATTACCTTATTCATATTTTCTAAACAGTGGAAGAATTGTTGTCTCCCTCAGAACTATTTTGCAATAAACTTCACATAATTTTATGACCATGCAACGAATCTTTGAAAGGACTTTAAAATCAACTTATAGAATTATTACATAATTTATTTAATATTGATCAAGCTGGTGTTATATACCTATCATTTCAGATTGTACAATCATAAAAGAAATACAAAGCATGATCTGAGATTATATAAAAATACATATACTATAAATTATTAAAGTATGATAGAAAGTTGCCAATATTCCAATTGAAAAAAAAGTGCAAAATACCTATATTCTCAGGAAACCAATGTGCAGCTCTATCAGAATGATATTTTTCTTTGGTGTTCATACTTACTTTAAAATTTAAGAAAAATATAACAATAAAAATATGGAGGATTTAAGAAGAACTTTGCCTCTGAAAGAACAATAGAGGGGAAAGAAGGGATGGGTAATGATATATTCATTAGAACAGAAGGAAAAGAAAACAAAACGGTTTGTGAAACACAAGAAGGGAATCAGATTCTCCAGCGGGGTAAACTTGAATATTTGGTTAACATCACTGTTTGACATGTGAAAGTCACAAAAATGGGGATGGGGGAATATTGCAGTTAAAGTGTTCTTTTATTATTATTATTATTATTGCAATTTGTATATAGAAGGTAATGGCCATCATAACAAGGGACTTTTGAAAGGGCCAGATTTCAAACTAAAAGAGCTAAGGTAAGAGGCAGAGGTCTCCTTGAGAGGGTAAGCATTAGGAACTCATCCTTTAGTTAAGTAATTAACCCAGCAGCAGGCTTTACACTGAGACTACTTCAAAGCAAAAAAAAAATAAAGCAGGTAGCAGAGATGGGCTGCTATGGTACACTGCACTTAATTTCTCACACTATACCTGAAAAGAGAAGAATTCAAGATTATTTTATTTGTAAATTAAGCTAGTTACTTTTACTTAAGTTAAAAAAGGAAAAGAACGTTGAAAAAGAGGAAAAAGTTGCCTGTCTGCATATTCTGCTCTCTGAAAAATTTTCCCACTTATATTTCTCTTATCTAGCTAATAAAAACATCAGTGTTCTAATTTCTACTTTGAGTTAAAAAAAATTGTTATACAATGGGTGAAGTGAGCATATGTGTGTCTTTTAAACATTTTTCCTTTTAGGTGCCACTTCATCTCTATATATGGCTGGACCTGTAGTCATAGTGACTTTCCCTGCCTACATCCCATCCCGACCTTCATTACCTACTCCAACAAATGGTGGTCATGTGATCCACAATGGCCAATGAGTGGAGCTGCCTTATGCAGTTTGTTGTGTTTAAACATGTCTGGCCAAGGGAATGAGTGGGCCTGTTATCTAGCCATGCTTCTCTCCCCAAGCTGTGTACCTTGGCATGGGGTATACATGCCCAGAGAAAGGTCACCTTTTTCTAATTCTCATAAAGGCTCCATCTGCTTGCCAAGCTGTTCACCTGCAGGGCTGCCTCTACCTAGTGGGGAAATTATTTGCTCATTTGTACAAAGGCTATGGAGCCATATGGACTAGCAGAGGTCCTGCCAATGAGAGAGCACCACATCCTCTGCCTCAGTGATTGCTTCATGGATAGACTTGAGCTCAAATCTGGTCAATTAGAATTCTCCCCTGGACATTTGTAGGACAGTTAGCTTGCAATATTGCATTTAATGGCAAGGGTTGCTAAGCTGAAAGGATGATCACAGCCATATCCCTCACTCCATGGAGAGTCTATTTTCAGTATTAATCAAATGGAAAGAGAAAGTTGAGAGATGGATAAAGAGAGAACAAGTTCTGGTTTGAACTTCCAGCCCTCACTGGTGTATCTACTGGCATTTCCCAGTTAGAGGAGTCAATGTTTTCTTCTAAATTAACTTTGTGCAAGTTGAGTTTCTGTCATATTCAAATGAAAAAGTTCTGATATACACGTGTTATAGTGATTAGTTCAGTTGCTGCGATTCACTAGAAAGGATGTTGTGCATAATGGAATGCTACTAATCTTTCCCTAATAGCAGTGCTACAGGTTACTATGTAATACTGCATCTGTTGCTTTGCAGTATGAACCTGTATGTAAAGTCTGATGCTTTCAGAGTAAATGATGGATTATAATGGGATGAAGTTAGTCAGGAAAGGATCTCTAAAGATAGATGAGTGCTTTTGCCTAATCCCAAAGTAATGAAGCTAGATTGGCGAAAGAGTGAAATGAAACATTTCAGTTTGAAGAAATATCATGAACAAAGGCACAGAGGAACAACCTAGAGATATATGACTTTTACATTTTGTGAAAGGTGAAATAAACTGCGGTCACTTAAGTCTAAGATTGGAGCTGGGGGTACATTAAGGAGATGTGCCTTATGCACATCCTCATGGGTGGATCTATAAATTTTTGAATTGGGCCACAATGCAAATATTCCAAGGATTCAGCCCAAACACCTGCAACTTGCTACAGCAGGAGAACTTCCTTAGTGATAGCCTTAGCAACTGATTAGATTCAATCCAAATTAGTTTTCCATCGCCACTTCCAGTCAAAACTCTTCGTGAACACATATAGACGCATTCCCTTTTGTCTTTAAAAACGCTCACTTTTGTTCCCTGTTGGGGAAGGAACAATATTTGGTTTGTTGCCCAAATCTGTGTTCCCCAAACTTTAATTCCAAGATCCCAAATAAACGCTTTTTGTTTTACTTTAGCTCTGACTTTATTCTCAGTTGACAATTCCAAATGAATGAATTTATTAGCTCAATACTGAAAATTTTCATGGGTAGTCTGGAATCAGAATCATCTTGATTCGTATTTACATATGATTAATAGGTCTCTCATTCATTTGCTCTCTCTCTCTCTCTTCTTCTACAAGGAACAATACGCTCTCTGTCATTCTATCAAAAGTCTTAGGAGTAGTTGTAATTGACACTGCTTAAGTCATGGGTCCAACCTTCTCTGGATCTGATTGGCCAAAGAAATATGAGGTTCTGATGAGTACCACCTGGAGATGAGGATAGAGGAAGTTCCATCTGAACAAACACATTGGTAGGTGGTTGCCCAAGGAAAGGGGGAGCCATTACTAGAAAAAGGAAAATAGGTGATGGGTAGGTAAATATCCAATGTCCAAGGAAGACAGTAAGCTGACTGGCTAGATGACAAGAAGTGAACCCTTTCAACAGCATAAAAAATACAGTTGGGTAAATGAGGAGAACAAGTTCAAGAAACAATGAAGTGGTGTAGGTGTGAGGTATTTGAACATCAGTATTGTACATACAAATGGAGTTTACATACAGTAATCTGTTTAGCATTGGAGAAATATCTGTGAAAAGGTATTCCTCTTTTGAATAGGGAGCTCATATAATTTACATTCCAAGCTGGGACATTTTTCAGAGTAAATAGTCTTAATGACTATACCAGAATAGGAGACAAATATTGGCCTTGCTCCAGAAAACTGGAGCAAATGGTCACTCCTCTGAGCAAAGTGGTCACAAAGAGTAGCTCACACACACATTTCACGTGTAATAACATTTGACTCTGTTATCATAGCCAGAATTAATTCCAAGAATCTGTGACTATTAAGGCAGTCACCTATAACTGAACATAAGAGGGACCGGGTGACTGGCAGGAAAATCTGTGCCAGAGTGGAATACTTGATCAGATGGTAATCTACAAAGCCAACTGGATCCTCTCCCTTGAGAAATATTAGATGCAAAATACACAGAGTAAGATTACTCAGAATGAAGCAGAATTTAAAATAAACTCACAGGTAACACAGTGTATTAGTTGGTGTGGGCTGAAGTTCTATAAAAGACAGAACTAAATATATGTGTCTCAACCAATACAAGTTATATCTCTTTCTTGTGACAGTGCAAAGTAAATGTTCCTAGTCATTGGAAGCTCTCTGTACACAGTGATTCTGAGAGCAGGACTTCTCCAGTTTATGGCTCCCTTGTCCCCAAGTTGTGGATTACCATTTGCAATCAGCCAGCAGGATAGATAGATAAGACAATGGATGAACCATACAGTTTTTCTTAAGAGTCTTGGCCAGGAATGGCTCACATCATTTCCAATCATTTTCCATTGATGAGAACTAGTCACAGGAGACACCTAGAAGCAAGGAGGGAAAGTGGGTCCTGGAAAAGGTACTGTGGCTAGGACACCTGTATACCAAGTGAGGGACTCTTAGAGACTATTAGTCATCTTTGCCTAGTAAGAAGAACCTCAGCAAACAACCTGAGAGGTGGAGATGTGGACAGTTGTGAGTGGGTTAGAAATGGACATTTGCTTAAGCAGCAAAGACAGAGAAATGTTGACCTAGGCTTCTCAGTCCAGCCTCTACAAATTGGTGTTTGAAGGTTTTTCTCCTGGCCTGCTTGCCTCATTTACAACAAAGTCACTATGTACTCATATGCATTAATCTGGGAGAAATTATCCAAGAATCTTATGACTTGATCAAGCTTAAGAACTCCCACTTTCAACTCCCCAAGCAACACTGTCTACTTTTGTGGCTTCAATTACAATTTTCATGGGTGATGACTCCATTTATTTCTCCAGGACTGACCTCTCTCTTGAGTTCCAGCCCAGCATACCTAGTAGTATAGAGTAGCTTCACTATATCTTGTATCCCAAACAACTCCAGCATTCCACATTGAATCCATCACTTACGCTCCTCCAGCCTGCTCCTCTTGTATTCTGCATCACAGTAAATAGCACTACCACTGATCTGGATGCCCAGATGGGAAATTTGGGAATCACTTCTGAATGTTCTTTCTCTCACTCCTCACAAAATTGATCACAACTGGAGCTCACTTCCTTCCATGCAACTCTAGGCCCACTGCAGGTTTCATAGCCCAAGTCATCTCTCACCCAGATTTTCACAGGAACCTTCTTGCCACTGGCAAGAACCACTGCCACTGGTCTTGCCCCTCTATTTATTCTTCACACATCAGCCTGTGTGATCACTCTGTAGTATATATATAACTAAGTCACAGGTCCTGCTTAAAATATAGTTTTGCCATTGCTTCCAGAATAATTCTTACTTCCAATAATGTGGCCCATAAAGCCATTTTTATCAGTCAAGTTAGGAAACCAGAATCCACACAAGTTCTTTCAAAAGAGTTAAGTGAATACAATGAGCAATTACAAAGGCGCTACAAAAGAATTAGAAGGGATGCTGAGACAAGCCGAAACTGGCAACGGTGGGAAGCCACTACTACTCTAGGAGCCGTGAATAACCAGAATAAGTAATGTTGCCAGAATTTAGAATCAGCGATTCCTGGAAGAAGCTGGAACTTTTGCAGGAACTTGTCTGACAGGAGCTGGGACCGTGGGTGAAGAAGGTCTGGTGGGAGCTGGAATCATGAGAAGATGCAGCCTCTTCAGAGGAAGAGGGAAAAACACCCTGGCTCCTCTTCTCCTACCCTGTACTCTATTGCCTTCCACCACCAAACTTACGTGGAAGCCAACAGGGCAAGGAAGCCTGAGTGACACACTTTGGGGAACACAAGAAGGTTGGGAAATGAATGTGCACGGACTTCATATTTTAGCCCTGCTTATTTTTCTAGCCCCAGTTCTTGACACTGTTCTCTCTCTTGCATGCCCTGTACTTTACCCCAGGGACCTCATTTCAGTTCCTTAGCATATGCTCTTTGTTCTCTCTGTGTTTGTAAACCCCAGTTTAGGGGGCCATAACTGTGGCCCTCTCCCACTTGCCTGAATGCCCATCCCTAACAGTGCTTTGGGTCTCAGCTTAAGTTCACTGTTTTGGAAAGTCTATTTTGGTCCCCAAATCTGAACTAGGTATCCTTAATATATAAGCTCTTAAAAACCTGTAAACACCCATTATAGCATTTGCAATAAAAATTAAAACCTAATATAAAAATAGATTATGGTTTCCAATTTGCTTGTCTATATATCCTGAGCCAGTTCACAAATCCTGTGAGAGTAGGGAAGGGGTCCAGTATTTACTAGTCACCATGGCACACGGAACTTGCTCAACAAGTCTCAGTTAACTGAGTGTGTGGATCAACAAATGAAGGCATGTGAGTTGGGGAACAGTGGTGGCCAGTAAGGAGTGGTGCAGGTTCCTGCTCAGGGCAACCATAGGAATTGCAAGTAGGACCTCAGTGTTCTTAGATTTTGAAAGACAGAGTACATTGTTCCCATTTTCCATGATATTCAAACCTGTGATTGCTACTTGGGCTTCAGTGCTACCTTATTTCACCAGGACCTTTAAACTAAATTCCTTACTCAACCACTTAGGTAACACACATCATACTACACAACATAGATGAAGGAGAAAGACACAAAAAACCAGGAGCCTGGCTAAAAGACCACTGTAGAAATCTAGGTATGAGTTTGTAGAAGGAATAAATTAAATATGAGAAAAGAAGAATGAGGATATTTTTAAACTTGAAAAATAGTTTAATTGGAAATAATTCCATAAGGAGTAATCAGAGACCATGTTTACCTGGGAGATTATTAGAAAATTTTGTTACAATCTGGCTTAGATACGTTTTTAGCAATAAAGGCACACTTCTCATTTGAACGTGGACTCATTAGTGGGAAAACATCAAAAACGTTAACCAAAGAAAAGCTAGTACCACAGTCTGGGAAAAGAGTTCACTATAATTATTTTAAATACAATATATGCCCCAAATTACAAGTAAGAGACATTATGGTTTTGGCCTTAATTATTATTTCCTTGGGCACAATAAAGTCGGGTGATATCTCTGTCTTCATATCTCTCTGACTTCTGCATACCAGTTCTGCTGCTGGCAACTGAGACAACCATCCTATGGAGGGCTATTATCACTCTGTTGGAATGATCATCTTTTATTATGATAGTCTATTTGTTGGCAGTTTTCTCCAGTTTAGTTCATAGGCAATCTCTTCCTTAGCCACATAGATTTGTCATTGCCTGTTACTTTTCTATACCTAATTTCTGTTATACAAATTTATGATGATGAAACTCTTCAGGGCTTCTAGTGTGACTGAGTTAATATGTGAATGTGCTTTGCTAGTAATCTTCTCTTCTGTGTTGGAGGAGATTTCAATTATTACTATCTGTAAGCAGAATATCTTCTAGAGTAGTCCAGGAAGAACATTTCTTGATATACAATGCCTTTTCCCAATGGTTTCTTGTCTCTATAACCATAGTTATTAGCCTGAGCAGCTAGAGATAAAATCTTCTGCTCTGTAATAAAACTGCCTCACTAGGTCTTTGCTTACTATAAATTGATTCCATATATTCTCAATATTAAATAAAGAAGCAAAATAAAATTGAAGTAGTATCTGTTTACAAAAGATTACAGATCTCAGTCACCAGAAAAAAAAAAAAAAAACAACAAAGATATGATACAGTGTTTTCTATGTTCTCTAAAAAATACTACTTGAACAAATTCTCCTTAAATCCGACCTTGTAAAAAGGGTTATTCAAAATCAATAGCACATACGCATTAAAATATAAACTTAGTGAATTTCTTTTTACCAATATATAAGATAAACAATTATATTACTGGTAAAACATCTGAACAGTTTGCAACTGGCTTGATGAAAAACAAAACAGACCCTCCAACAAGAGAAAATAACCTAGAAGAAAAGTAGAGGTCAGCTGGTATCATCTCCCAGGAAAGAATTATTATATATCAGATATCTCGTCACCCTATTGCCTACCCAAATGCCCACAAAGCAACTATGCAGCCAAGAAAACCAATAACAAATAAAAACATAACCACAAGAATTCATAGTTGGAGTTCTTAGTCAGAGAGGAGTTCTATTAAGGAAGCTGATTTTACGATGTTCTGTGAATGAGAGAAAACACGTTTTCCAAACACAGACATGGCAATGTCACCTAAACATTTTGATTAGATAGTTTCCAGAAATGATTTTTATCTAATGGAGATAAATATACTTACCTCCTACAGTTGTTGTGAGGATTAAATAAGAAAAAGTGTATGTAATACCTGTTGTGGGTTGAATTGCATTCCCCCAAAATTCATATTGAATTCCTAGTCCCCAATACCTCATAATGTGATCTTATGTGGTAGCAGAGTTGTTGCAGATGTTAACTGGTTAAAATAAGATGAGGCCATACTGGAGTAGGGTGGACCCCTAATCCAATATGGTTGATGTCCTTATAAAAAAACACAGACAAAAGCAGAAAGTATCTTTATCTTTTACAAGCACCAAAGATTGCCAGTAAACTATGAGGAGTTAGGAGATAAGCATGGAACCAATTTGCCCTCACAGCCCTCAGAAAGAACCAACCCTGCAACACTTTAATCTTGGACTTCTAGCCTCCAGAACTGTGAGACAATCTATTTCAGTTGTTTAAGCCTCCCACTCTGTGGCATGTCATGGCCGCCCCGGCAAACAAATACAGTACCTAAGAGTGACTCGCACATAGTGGGGATTCAACTGGTGCCAGGGTCTCAGTGGCATTCCTTATGGACACGTTCATGTACATAAAGAGATATAGTAGTACATTAAGTGTTGCAGTAAAAGTTGAATACAGTTTTGAGAGCTAGAACTCCAAATCTCTGATCTAGCTTCCCAGAGGACAGAGAACAAGACAGAAATCTGAGACCCACGGGAACTGAGATACTTAGCAGGGAGCCCAGCACAGCCCTCATCAATACAGGAATTCAGCTGGTCATCCAATTGACAAGAAAGATCTTTGGTCACAAGGAAGAATGAAAACTTTGGTAGAGTAATCAGGATCAAATTATTTATTCACCATTTACAGCATATTCATCCTATGTTCAAGCATTCCAGTAGGTGCAGAGGGCATAAGAGTAAATGATTCCTGGCTTTCCTATCTAAAAGTGAACCAACTACCTGGGAGGAAGTCATAAAAATGTCATTAAAAAAATTGGCATAGGGATATGAAGTGGAAATGATTGGTAATAAGTAAAATAATTCCAGATACACTGAGGGTTTAGGTGTGGCAGGAAACTGTGTATGTGTACTGTTCCCAATTGTCAACATGAAGTTGTACTGAACATTAGAACGCATTCTGGAGCTCCTTACATCTTCTTTGGCTAGAGCAGCCTCATTATCTAATGACTAAACTATAGTCATTAGAACTAGGTTAAATTGGTGAATGCCCGAATAAGCAAATCATTACAATATGCCTTCTCCAGAGTTTTCTACGTGCCTGACACCTAAAGCGTAAGTGTTTTCGGTGGTGATTTATTCTTGCTATCCACCAGCAACTTTATTATAAGTACAAACATTATTTACACAGGCCTAGTTAAAATGTGAATATTTTTGCTTCTTGTGGCCTTTCTTAAACATTCTATCAAGATACCCTTCAAGGCTGAAATCAAAAATCCTCTTCCTGTGGGCCACATCATAGAGATTAGCTGCACTTACTTCATAGCTATACAGCAGAATTTGTCATGTTATATTATGGTTATTTATATCTAATCCTTTGTATTTAAACATTCTGTATGATGAGGGGAAACAATTTACTTTTGCACTTCTAAATGTGTTATCTCTTTAAGAGTGGTATAAAAGTGATATTTTAAACCTCTGAAATAATTGGCTGTATCTGTACCTTGGTACAGTCTTTCATTTGTTTAGTTTAAACATTAGTATAATCCAAATGAATTTAATATAAGATGTTGCCAAATTCAATGTAGAAAGGATGTGACAAAACACCTTGGGTAGTTCTGTTTGTGTTACTGCATATTGCTAAAGCAGTGTCATGGCTAAAAATGAATTGTTTCTAAAGGTAAATTATTGTGGTTTATTTGCTACTTTGCACTGAGAGTTGACCTCTCCTGGTGCAATTTTCTGTTCTAAACTTGTTTAAATAATAATTGTATGATATGTCTCCCTTCTACCTTGTAATAATTGCTTTGGCCTACATTATAAATAGCCACTAGAAAAAAATTTATATATAATATGCATATATTATCTATCAAGCACATCTATAATATGTAATAAAATTATGCTTTTTAAAATATATTACAGTCCAATATATTGCTTTGTGTGGAGGGCCCACACCATGACGTACAGCCTTTTATTGTTGGGGTATGAGACAAGAATAAGACAAAGTCAGGTGCATACAGTAGCAATCATCAAGCAGCTGCCCAGAAAAGCAGATGATTCTTATTGCATGGGGCTTGCACTTGGTAGGAAATGGGCATGCATGGTGACATAGCATAATGGAACAGTCTAGCAGATTACGCAGTTAAGAGGTTCTACACACAAGTGAAGGTGGGATGGTGGGCTTGGCAACAAGTTGTGAGGCTGGAGGCCAAGGGCCAGAACTCTGGTTCTGGGGCATGTGATGAGAGCCTGAGATATGCTGCAGGTGGTGACAAAAATGACTCCAGCTGTGGAGACTGGCAGAGGAGAAAAAGCAGGCAGATGATTCCATGGACCAGAAAACAGGAGCAAAGACTCTAAAGGGATGGGACAAAAAGAGGACAGGAAAGAGCCCAGGTCCTCCTTAGAGGCCAGGACCTAGGTGGGAGGACTGGCAACACAATGGGAACAATGAACAACAAGGCAACGTGATGGCAAAGGCGATGACAAAAGAGTCTAATATTCCTCCTGCTCTCCCTCCAGGGACTAGAAATGGCATCAGCAGAATGGGTGTTAGCAAAAACACCTGGTTAGAAGAGGTGCTAGGTTGCCAAAGATGAGGAAGTTTATGATGAAACATGTACGTATTTAGAAAGATGGGAGTAACATATAGTTTGTAAGTTGAATTTTAATGATAGAATCTTGGTAAGCATCTGAAAAGTTTACAGCTAAATTAATATAATCATGATTCATGTATGTAAGGGTATTACCACCCCTTTAAATAATGTATCATTTACATTTTATAGCAAGAAAAAGATGATGGTGCCGGGAAAGCAGATGTCATGCCTAAGTGTTTCAAAAATTCATTCTCTTTTTGGGCTAAATTCAGCTACTAAAACTTTATGGGCAAGCATTAAAATGTCTGGGGAAACAAAAGTTACTGGGCAAAGATCCTAGCAGATAACACTGGAAGAGTGAGAAGGCAGGTGATCCTTCTGAGTCTACAGTAAGATGGAATCATGAATATAGACATAGAACTACACCTGAGTCATGAGGAAAACCAGAGAATCTCTACATATTTGAAATAATAAGCAAATGTTTGATTAAAAGAGAAAATGTAAACAATTTAAGTTGATTAAAAAATTCTGATCCAACATTACTTTATATTAGGGGCGTAGTTCTCAAAGTGTGTTCCTGGAACCAGCCGAAACAAGATCTCCTAGGAAATTTATTAGACATGCAAATTCGTGGGGCCCACCCAGATCTACTGAATAAGAAACTCTTAGAGTGGGAGCAGGAATCTGTTTTAACAAAACCTCCAAGTATAGAATTGCCACATACAGCAAATAAAAGTACAATATATAGAGTTAAATTGAATTTCAGATAAATAATAAATAATTTTTAGTATGTTCCATGCAATATTTGGGACATACACTTCTAAAAATATACATTGTTTATCTGAAATTAACAATATTAAAAATATATATATTATCTCTTATGTCCATAGAGCAAATAATGCTGGAAGCATTAATAATCTGGTGGCATGCTTAATTTGGGTCTAAATATTTTTGTTTGGCCCAATGTATTTGTTTTTATTTGTTCTTTGTATTTTGATGTTTGAATTAATTGCAATATCCAAAATGTTGTGAAATTTCACATAAAATCATGATCTGAATCACATCTCAGAATGGCAACAATTAGGACTATTAGCAAGTAGGGTCCAGTGTTCCCCAGTCCCCATCATTCCCTATTGTGTCTCTATCATGAATCTAGGTATTGCCTGTCATCTTTATCTGCAATTTGCCTATGTCCTCTTAGATAAACAAATTTTCAACCTCCTTTTTAAAGGTTTCCCCCCACATGTGGACCTTTTGTAATATGAAATATCTTAAAAGACCTCACAAGATAAATGGGGATTATGCCATTGGCTACATCTCCCAGAAAATAAGTTACTAGAATTAGAAATCAGGATTGTGATAGAGTTCAGGAGAGACAACCAAACTTGACTTACAAAAAGGTCAATTTAAAGAAAAAAAAAATTAGGTTTCTTTTGTTTCATTTAAACTGGAAATATTGATTATCTTAGTGAAAATGCATATTCCAAAGTTGATGATAATATTTTAGTAATGAAAAGAAAATTAAGATAAAACCTAACAATGAGGGGCACCTGGGTGGCTCAGTCAGTTAAACATTTGCCTTCCACTCATGTCATTGTCCCAGGGCCCTAGGATGGAGCCCTAAATCAGGCTCCCTGCTCAGAGGGGAGTCTGCTTCTCCTTCTCCCTCTGCCCCTCCCCCCTGCTCATTCTCTCTCTCTCTCACTCCCTCTCTCAAATAAATAAATTAAAAATCCTGAAAAAATTGACAATGATTTTTAAGGACCAAAAGGTTAACATTGGAGAATATTTAGGAACCAAAACAGAGGCTGATTTCTGATCCTTCGTGCTAAAACTAAACCTTGGTTCGTATCTTTAATCTAGACCCCAAGGTCTATGCACCCCAAGGATTGTGATTTGCTAATCATTCCTTCTCTACCAGCTTGAACACATAAATGAAGAGAATCAGTAGCTACTGTCTTTTTGAATTTGGTCCCTGGTACACCCTAAGAACTGGTGTGGTTGTTAAAGTCATACCATTTAAGTATTGCTTGATTTATTTTAAATAATTGAAGAAGTACTGAAGAAAACTCACCTAGTTTGTAACTTAATCCAACTTTGTGCCTTCATGATTTGAATTCTGCAAAGTCACTTTCAATTCAAACTTTTGCAGCAATGTCCCTTTTACTATCTCAAGAGCTTTCCCGGAATAAATCTTTCCCTTTCCAGGCAAGGCTTGGAGAACATGTGCAATGCTTTTGTGACATATGGGCCTGTCTACCATAATTAATTCCTAGTTTGTCTGACCTAATTGCTCCATGTTGGCAACTCTTGTTATTTTATTAAAGGCAACATTGTTAAATATGAGCAGAATATTGCCAAAATAGTGATTTATTTTTTCAAAGCTGCATGCATTTTAAAATTCCTCTGTTATCAATTATTAAATTCTTTATGTTCACTAAAGGCTTCCTAGCTTGTGATCTCAAATGCTATTACATGCTCCAATTTAATTTATCTTTTTAATTATATTGATGATTAGTTGTGTTCTCAATCTATTGTGGAGGTAGAAATTAGATTTAATTTTCTTTTCCCACATATGCTCCTATTTTATTCATACTCTTTAGGAAAGTAAAAAACCCAGGTGTTTCCTATTTTATGTAAAGTAGATCAGTGTTTCCCTTGGCTTGGTTGATGAGGAAGGATCTTTTGTCCACCTTGAAATCCCCCACTTCAAGTTGGTAGTTGCATCTCAGATCCATCTGGACTTTTTTCTCTACCCACCTGCATCTCCAACTAGTCCAAACTCCAGAGCAGTGACTTATAATAAAACTTGGTTTGAGATACGGTAAACAATTCAGGAATTTACAAAGCCTGATAGCTGCTGCTCTGTCACCATTTGCAGCAGAGAAAAAACCCTGAGAAAATAAATTTTATTTCTCTCTCTCTAGATTTGTGAAATCTTTTAAAAGCAATTCCCTAAGACTCATGTGGTGTATTATAGGATGACCTAATTCTACCTGCCTAATTCTACTGCCGTCCCTTAGCATCAAAACATATTGGATATTTGTAAATAGTAAAATAGTTATAAATTCACACTATTCTCATTTATGAATTCTAATACACAAAGCTTTTGGAAAATCATATGGGATTTGTATAGCCTTCAGAAGAACTTTTCATCTAAAGCAGTTAATTACTCTATATAGGACTTCTCAATTTACAAAAAAAAATTTAAAAAGTAGTGAACTCAACAAAGGAGTAGGTACACAGTGGGAAGATAAGGTATAGGAGTCTCTTCTCTCTACCTGGGGCCCTCCCCCAGCATCATAAAACTGGAAGAGAAAAATACTTTTGAAAATTTTCACTTGGATTTGAATATTCTATAAATCTTGATGTCATGTAAATTTCTCACCCATTGAAAACAATGGGATCTGATATTTCAGAGAAAAGGCAAGTAAGTGCTAGAACAAAGTAGTTCTATCTCAGATTTCATTGTCAGACTTGATTTTGTAGCAAGACAATAGGTTTCACAAGCAGGCTTTGTTAAGGGATGGAGGGTGGGGCATTCTAAACCCTTTTAGCCTGAAGGATTTAGATCATAATTTTGTTTTCTTAAATATGGGGAAAATGCACTTCCACTTAGGGTGTAATGTCACTGCCATAGGGATGGGAGGACAGGAACCACAAGAAGGGAAAGCCCAAAAGCTTGCCGTCAGCCCTTCCAGTCCTGAAATATGTGGAGGATGGAGGAGAGAGGGAAGACAAAGGAAAAATAAGTATGTCAGGTACCCAGATACTTGTCCTGGTACCCCCACCTTACTCTCTCCTCCCAAGCCTGTAGGGATAGGGAGAAGGGCCTTTAGAAGCATCCAGAGAGCTCTGATAGAACCCAGCCCTTAGGGGCATGCATCTCTGGGTGTGTGTGTCTGGGAGGGAAGAGGAGTGGACCCTAAGCTCCTAGCAGAAGCCCTGCATAAGGCCACCGGCAGGCTGTTATGGGTGATGGTGCAGTACTATTTGCATGAGGGGGACTGAAAGAAGGGAAGCAAGCTGTAAGGTAGTTACTCAGGACACGAGGTATTTTTACAAAGATAAATGTCAAGGTCATGAGGCCCACCTTAAGATCTAGGACTTCGGGACGTCATCTCAGGACTGACCCGGCACTAGCTTCCGAGGTTCCTCTGCAGTGAAGTAACAGCGGCTCAAATTATGAAGAAGGGTCAGGGTTCAGTTCTTCCTGTCCATTTACTTTCTTCGTGATGAGGCCAGGTTTCAAACATGCCACCTGCCCTTTGGGCAGACACAGGAGCCAGCTCAACCGGTTAAACTAAGCTTCATATATGACGTTTTGAAGGACCACAGGGGCCCTGAGCCGTGGCCGACTGCTGCGGGGATGAAGGCGACGAGGCTGGCGTCACCAGAGGTGGGTTGTCTTTACTCTCGCCTCTTGGCACCGCCCCAGAGCCAGAGCCCCACAAAGACTGCGTGAAAGAAGAATGCTCACTGGGACTGGGAGTCCAGGGTGTGTGGCAGCCTCGCTGGGGCTCAAGCTGCTTGCCCACCTCCAGCTCCCGGTGGCAGCCAACTTGAGCGGTAGAGCTGTGACTGAGGCGTCCCCAGGGAACTCAGATACGCGAGTGACAGGCGTGACTGGCTGGGGAGCTCTGGCGACTGGTAGGTTTGGGTGGCTTCCGGGGAGCCATGACTTCGGGGCCTGCCCCTGGCTGGTGCCCAGTTCTGCTGATGCACGAGTTTGAGGTGCTTCTCACCGCCTCGCTAACTTCGTCATGATCTCCTGCCCTTGTCGTGATCCAAGCTCTGGCCTTGCCCAACAGCGAGACTCTGGCGTGGAGGGTGAAGTGGGCGGGGAGCAGGCAGGCGGGGCGCGCCATCCGGGACGCCGGGAGCCGGCCAGGGGCCAGGCGTGCGGGGCGGGCGTGGTGCGCGACAGCCAGGCAGCTAAGCCCAGTGCCTCCTCGGCGGCTGCTTCCGCCGCCGTTAGTCGTCATGTTGCAGCTCGGCCACAGTGCACACTAGCTGGCGGGTCAGGTGCAGCGACTCCCATGGCACTACTCCCCATGGCGGCAGCCCCTGCTCTCTTGCAAGGTGTGCCCCGTACTCTTCAGTGCCGCCTCCTAGCCGCCCAGCGCCTCGCAGGGCCCTGCAGTGCGCGCCTCCTCTGCGTAGGGCAAGCTCAGTGGCAGAGCAAGGGGCACTCGTCTGAGAGAGGGCCAAGCAGGGGAGAGGATCTGCGAGCACACAGAGATGTAAGTGTATTTATATGTTTACGTATTTACATTTATATAAATAAATAGCCTTCTTTTGGGCCACAGCCAGAATGTGGACATACATACATATATGTTGCGTGTCGGTAGTTGACACAATGTTACATTAGTTTTAGGTGTACAACTTAGTGATTTAACAAGTTTATACATTATTTTCACCTCACGTGTAGCTGCATATGTTTTCAATTCTTGCAATGTAAGTGTTGCCTCCTACTGCCTCATGCCCCATCATGCCTCTCTGGAAGTTTCTGAAGCATTCATAGCCTGCTGGTGGGAGTTTAATTTGGCACAATCATTTTGGAAAACAGTTTGTAATAGTTACTGAAGTTGAAGATTTGTGTGTCCCTGTCCCAGGAATTTAACTTCTGGTTATTTAACCTAGAAATTTTCATGCAATAAGTGTACCAGATTATATTTCAAAGAATATTTCTAACAGTGTTTATAATAAACCAACAGTGGAAAAACATTGCCCATCAAAAGTTAAAGTTAAGTTTGATATGTTCGTGTGGCAGAATATACTACAATTTAAAGTTATGTTTGATATGTTCACACAATGGGATACAATTCAGTAAAAAATAATTTTGCAAATACATTTTTTTAAAGATTTAGTTATTAGAGAGAGAGAGAGAATGGGAGGGGAGGGGCAGAGGGCTAGAGAGTCTTAAGCTAATCGTTGCTTGATCTCAGGACCCTGAGATCATGACCTGAGCTGAAACCAAGAGTCAGTCGCTTAACCAACTGCACCACTGAGGCACCACTCACTTGCAAATATAATGTTCAGTGCAAGAAGCAAGACAAATGTTTACTTATGATATGATATATTTGTGTAAATTTTAAAGGCAGAAAAATCTAAACTGTAAATTATATCATTTAGGTATGTATATTTTGGTGTTCTATCTGTACAGGAAAACAATAAATTAACTGCACAGTTGTACCTCTGGGAGTTGGAGTAAGAGGATGGTTTTTAGGGTGCATAGAAGCTTCAAGGGTGTTAGAAATGTTCTCATTTTTTACCTGGATGGTGCTTACGTTGCTGTTTGCTTTACAACCATTCTTCACACAATTTATGTTTTATACACATTTCTGTAAGTTGTTACAGTTTAAAATAAAAACAAAAAGGTTTTAAAGGCTAGGGAGTTTTTCAGAGCTGGGTCCCCACATAATGGCCAAAGTTTCTTATAGCAAAGGATACACAATGGACTGATTGCCAGGGCTACCACCCATGGTTGTCATAGCCAGATGACAGGACACTCCCCAACAGCAAGGAGAACTAGATGAGACCAGAACAATCAGAGGACTGTCAGGCCCTCTTGTGACAAGGGAAAAAGAAGACCATGAGCTGTACCAACCACAGTCCTCAGAGAGAGACACCAGCCAAATTTCCCCTGGAAGTTCAGTGAGTAGCTCAGACCAGCCATACCTCAGCAAAATCCGAAGATTATGCAGAGGATAGCCAATCTATGTATGCTTACCAGGTCCCTTCATTACTATGGTATCCTATAAAACACTTGGATTTTTACCTTGGAAAGAAGCAGGATAGAGCTCTGAGTATTTTTATTTAAAAAGGCTAAGCATTTATCTAACAGGAAAGTTTAAATTATTATATCCACAATGCTTACCCATCTGGACTAAAATTTAGATGTTTTTGCCATTACATTAAAAAGTGTGGAATTGTAAAGAAAGTTATATCAGTAACACACAAAATAAACTACATTTTCTTTGGACATCTAAATGTAGTTTGAGTAAATCTTTGGCCTAACAATAAATATATGTGCATTTGTAAAGGAAAAGAGACAGTCTGCATTGTTTTTAAGGATTTCATTGGAACAGAGTTGGAGTCCAATTTACCCTGGTAATTGCTGTTGCAGATAGTTCTCTTACCTACTTTGATTCTCAAGGTTGTACAGCTCCTAAATTTGCTGTGACAAAAAGGAGGTCTCGGTTTGCATATACACTTTGTTTCTTTTAGCTATGGTATATGTACAGAATTATACCTGATTATAATTAACACTTTAAATAGAGAACATAAAAAATGAATATGGACATTTATGCTTAACCAAATTACTGGTATCCCTTAAGAATATCATTGGAATTATGAAGTAAAATAATGAAGCACTTAACGATGCTTATGAGTGTTTGAGAAAAAAAACTGCTTTAATGATTTTAAAAGGTAACTCCATATCTTATATGACATGCTACTGGTTTGTTTTTACTCCATAATATTTATTCTTATATTATTAAAAATAATAAATAGTATTCTGAACTAGAATAGAAGCTTTCTATGACACACATGCTTACACAATATAGCTATAACCTAATGAAGTTGGCTCTGTATTTGGCTCTTTTCAGAACTCTAAAACAGGATCCCACTTAACATAGTTTTATACTTTCCACGCATATAAGATTTCAATGAATATTTGAATGGATGAATGAATGAACAAATAATGTGAAATCTTGCACATTCTGGAGTTTATATTTTAGAATAATATAGTAATTAATTTTAAGAATTACTTTGTAAATCTAAGTTTTAATGAAGTTTTAGTGTCTTTATATTTAATGGCATCTATACCCAGCTGTTACATCAATTGATGATTAAAAACCTTTATTTCCCTTTATAGTGACAAATCTTATTATAAAATTTTTTACTAGAGCTTCCGATAAATTATTTTACTTTTTCAGACTTAATACATAGCATGTATATCTCATGATGTCAATACTTAACCATTTTCAAATAAGCTGGCCATCTTGTCAATTGCACATGTGAATGAGGGCATAAACATTTGATATAAAACTTTCTAGAGAAGAGAATGGACAAAGAGGCTAGAAATAGGAGTGTGGGTCAGGAGTGCAATGAGATTCTGGTTGATAATCAGGGGAAAGAACAAGCTAAAATAAATGGCCACAGGCTCCTTAATCTCTAGGGGACACAAAAATAGTGTCTTTTTCATGGGAGAAGGGGATCCAAGTGTTGAATATGAGTGAAAGTAGCAGAAGGGACCAAATAGACAGATCTAATTCAGAGGGATGGAGATGCACAATATTGAATAGGATCTCTGATTCTGTCCCTGCTTGTATTTCCTAAGAAGTTTTGGAAGGGGCAGGAGCTCAGTGCTCCTCAGTCAGGTTAGAGCAGATTCTGCAATTGCCATAAATACCAGTTATGGGAGAGTCTTCCAGATGCCCTTCTCCTTCACAGTAAAAACAGTGTGCTATGCAAATGGCAGCAAAAGCAAGACTTCAAACTAACTTAGCAATCTCTTTCAATATTATTTGTTACTTTAGACTTAAAAACTCTTATGTTTATCCATAAGTTACTTGGTTAGCTACAAAACTACATCAGTACCAACACAAAACCGTGAGGGGATTTTGGTATTACTAAGTCTGAAACTAGCTTAATATTTCTTGGCTTAGGCTCCCAATGAACCTGAGACGTATTGATTCAGAAGCTCCATAACTCTACACCTTCTGTATCATTTTTAAATGATGTAAAGAAATATGTATTTTGTCAGCATTTCTCCAGACAAAGGAAATGGAAATCAGGCTTGCCATATTCGGGTGGAGAATTTAAAAAAGCCATTTTTTACACATAACAGTTCATTAAAGGATTTTAACTTATATACTTTATCAACACTATTAACATAATTGCCTTACTATTTTATAGTTTGGTTTTTAATGTTAACATTGTGATTCTTATAACTATTCTGTAACATGAGAGCATGGTTTCTCATCAGTTGCCCTTCCTCTACAGAAGCCTACTTTAAAAAAGAAAATCTTGAGCCTCAGAAAAAGTCATTGATTTATTTTAAATTCTATTCGATATTAGAATAATCATTCTACTTTTACTATGTTTGTTATTTTCATGATATATCTTTTCCATCTTTTAAGTTTCACCTATTTCATCATTGAATCTAAAGTCGGTCTCTTGTAGATAGCAAATAAGTTGGATCCTGCTTTTTAATCCAGACAGACAGATAGTCTTTGGTTGACTTGGTTTTTTGATAAAGTTGGATATATTGTTGTCTTTTGTTTTTCTCTGAGGATTCCAATTTCTATTTGTTTATTTGCTGTCTGCCTAAAGGGTTTCTTTTAGTACTTCTTGCAAAGTTGATCTGCTAGTAACAGATTCTTTCAGTTTTTATCTGGTCATGTCTTCATTTTGCCTTCATTTTTGAGAGAGAGTTTTGTTGGACACAATATTATTGGTTAACAATCTTTGTCTGTTTGTTTGTGGGCATTTTGAATATGTCACCCACTACCTTTGGCTTCTATTGCATCTTATAAGTTGACAATCTTATTGGGGTTCCTTTGTATATGACAAGTCATTTTTATCTTTTTTTTTAAGTTTCTATTTATTTATTTGACAGAGAGAGAGAGTACAAGCAGAGGGAGAGAGAGAAGCAGACTTCCTGCTGAGCAAGGAGCCCGATGCGGGGTTCGATCCCAGGACCCTGGGATCATGACCTGAGCCGAAGGCAGACACTTAACAACTGAGCCACCCAGGCGCCCCACAAGTCATTTTTATCTTGCTGTGTTCAGATTTTCACTTTATCTTTAGCTTTCAGCATTTTTACTATGATGTGTCTGGTGTGCTCTTTTTGCATTTATCCTACTTGGAATTCACTGAACTTCTTGAATATGTAGGTTAATGTCTTTTGACAACTTGTGACATCTTCAGCTGCATTTCTATATACATATATATGGAGATACACACACATACACACACATGTGTGTGCATACATATATATGTGTATATATATACTTGTGTTTATGTGTGTGTGTGTGTATATATATATATATATATTATATGTGGCGGCTTCCTTTTTTCCTCTCCTCCTGGTATTTCAAATACACATGTGTTGGTACATTTAAAGGTGCCCCACATTCCTCTGAAGATGTTTATTTTTCTTCATTCTATTTTCTCTCTGTTTTTTGGATTGCATAATCTCTATCAATTTATTTTTGAGTTCACTGATTCTTCTACCAGTTCAAATTTGTTGTTGAGCTCTCTAATGAATTTTTCATTTCAGTTATTGTAGCTTTCAAATACAGAATTTTCATCTAGTTCTTTTGATGATTTCTATATCTCTACTGATATTATCTATCTGAGGAGACATTGTCTTCATACCTCATACCTTGCCCTACTCCTTAAGCATGATTTCCTTTCATTCTTTGAACATGTTTGTAATGGTGACTCTCAGGGTTTTGTCTGTTAAATCTGACATCTGGTCTCTCTCACAGACAATTTCTGTTGCCTGCTCTTTTTCCTATGTCTCATCCTGTGTCTCATCCTGCTACCACATGTAATATATCTCATAACTTTTGAAAAATTTTACACAATATATTTTAGCAATTCTGGATGTTGATTCCCCTCCATTCTCTCTGGGGTTGTTTTTATTATTGTTTGTGTGCTTATTTGTTTTATGATTTGACTAGGCTACTTAGAAAAGTCCATTCCCAATGTAGTGTGAAGGCTTTGGTGACACTCATCTGAAGATGTAGCTCTAGGCATGTATACAATCACCCTCGGATGACATTGGTTTTACCAGAGCTCTCTGACTGTCTCTTTCTCCAGTCTCTCTGTTATCTGCTTCCTTTAGTCTCACACACTACTCATTTAGGCTTTATTAGTTATTGCCTGATTTCTCTGTTGTTTTCACCCTTACTCTAGAAGTATAAATTGCTCAGCAGTCTGGTCCAATTAAATTCAGATAATGGTAATTTTTGAGGCCAGTTTCTAAAGTTTTTCCTGTCCCCAGGAGGGCTCTGTTCAGTTGTCTCTTTTCATGGTTCTCTCCTGAAAATTGGATGGCCAATGGTTTAGCTTGTTGCTGTTAATTAAGAGGAGCTATTGTTTTTGAGAGCACTCCAGCTTGAACTTTATTTCAAATAAAGACAATTATTTTTTAAAAGATTTTATTTATTTATTTATTTGAGAGACAGAGTGACACACAGAGAGAGAGAGAGAGAGAGAGAATGAGCAAGGAGAGCGGCAGAGGGAGAGGGAGAAGCAGACTCCCCACTGAGCAGGGAGCCCAAAGTGAGGCTCAATCCCAGAACTCTGGGATCATGACCTGAGCCAAAGGCAGATGCTTAACCAACTGAGCCACCCAGGTTCCCTAAGACAGTTACTTTAGGTAGAGCTTCAGAGCTCTCTTTTTTTATGGAATGCCTCTCCTCCTGGTAAAACTCTGAGCTCTGAGAGGGGCAATAGCCTCTGATTTTCTTGGCTTGCCTCTCCCAAAATGGAATGTCTGCTCTAAGAACGAGCTGGTGTGAGGACCATAGTGACCTCAGTATTCTCAGTTTGCTGCACATGGAGTAGAGCCTCTGTCCTGTTAGTAGGGCCTGGGTGGAAAAAGGAACCCAACTGTTAGCCAGCACTCTCCAGGAATTTAACCTCTTCAATCTGCACTTGGAATGGATGAGAAATACTGATGCCTTCTGGTGAGATATGGTAAAACTCAACTGGGAGCTGAGGGAAGAAGGAACCCCAACCTCTTGGCCACACCTACATATAGTAGAGCTTTCATCAAGCTGAGTTTGGTGGATAGAGAGAAGCAGTGAGTCATGGCTTAAATGCCAGTCTTTCACTCTTTTGATTGAGAGAAGAATGTCTTCCTTTATTCTTGAATAATTTTTTTCATTTGTTGTATAGCCTTGGAACAATTTCCAGAGACTAATTTGTTTTTAGTTTTATGATTTTCATTAGCTTTGCTTATTTCACTGAGGAGTGGATCTGCAGAGCTCTTCACATTGTTATCCTGGACATGGAGCCCCTAGAAGCTTCTTCTTTAAAATTTTATTTTCAGTTATTCCAAGGGAATATAAGGTTAGATGTGAGGTGGACAAATATGCTCAGTTTGTCATCTTGATCTAATCCCTTGCACCTCTTTTTAAGAGTTTATCTCTTCTGGGCGCCTGGGTGGCTCAGTTGGTTAAGCGACTGCCTTCGGCTCAGGTCATGATCCTGGAGTCCCAGGATCGAGTCCCGCATCGGGCTCCCTGCTCGGCAGGGAGTCTGCTTCTCCCTCTGACCCTCCTCCCTCTCATGCTCTCTGTCTCTCATTCTCTCTCAAATAAATAAATAAAATCTTAAAAAAAAAAAAAGAGTTTATCTCTTCTTTCCAGGTCTCCACTGTCTCCCAGGTATAAATAATAGATTTGTATGGTCATATCACTGGCATTTGATAGAACCAGGCCCAGAAACTCTATAAGTAAACTTGGTTTCAAATCCAGGCTTCTGTACTTCCTAGTTATTTGACCTTAACAGCATATGGGTTCTTTGAATTTTTGTTCCTTCACCTGTAATAAAAGGAAAGAACACTTACCATATGTTGCTATAGTTAGGGATAACATAAAATACCAATCTAAACATGACTTTTAGAGAATCCAGGTCACTTCATTATAATTATGGGAAATACAGGAAAGACTGTGGCAAAAATGTTATTAGTTTCATCATCTAATGAGCTGCAGACTACTCTTAAATTTAAAAAAAAATTACCTATGCACAAAGCAATTATTGCTACATTAAAAATGTTTCAAAAAGAATGCAATTCAAACCTATTTTTTGATTCCTGATTAATCTCTATAGTGCCTTGAATTCTTATGCAAGAAGCATTTAAGAACTCATGACTGGGAAGAATTTTCTTTTTCATATGAACATTCCCGATATTTTGATGCTGTTTTTGTATAGGTTTAGACAAAACAGGCAGAATGATTTTAAGTAGGCTCCACACTATGCGTGGATCCCAACATTGGGCTTGAACTCATAACCCTCAGTTCAAGACATGAGCTGAGATCAAGAGTCACATGCTCAAGCAACTGAGCCACCCAGGCACCCCAAAACAGGCAGAATAATTTTAAAATGATGGTACCAGAGGGTTTCATTTCAGAAACCATTACTGTTTAATCCCACAGTGATGGATTCCTGTATCCAGAGAGCTTGATTTAATTTAAAGGATATTATTAAGAAATGCCATATCATTATATTAAAATTTTACTGATTCTTACCCCAATTATTTGAAATCTCTAAGAATTTACACATGGATTGAGTGTAAATTTGCCCTTTCTTTCTTTTTGAAATGCGTTTCCTAAAATTTTGTCAAAGCAAAATTTAATAGAGAGCCCTGCATAAAGTAGGTAGCCAGTAAATAATTGCTGTACTTAATAAACATGCTCTTGGGTGAGAGAAGCATTTGATTAGCAGAGATTTGTCATACATTTAGGCAAGTGACAATAAATTACAGATTTCTAAATATTTAGAATGAAGGAAAGGCCTTTAGGACCTTGCCTGGCAGTATCTTCTTACATCAGTTGGTGCCTGATAGCTGGAAGTAGCCCAATTATTTAGGTGTTTATGTGGTTCTTATATGGTGCATCAATAAATCTTTGCAGATTCTACAAGACCCCTTAGTAACAGAAAGTGGTGGTGTAGAAGTGGGTGGTGTTAACTGTAATGACTTTCAGGGACTCATCCTGTTTTAACCATTGAGCTTTTATTTGTGTTACATATGGACTTCTTTTTTTTTTAATATTTTATTTATTTATTCATGAGAGACAGAGAGAGAGAGAGAGAGGCAGAGGGAGAAGCAGGCTCCCTGCTGAACAGGGAGCCCGATGCGGGACTCGATCCCAGGACCCTGGGATCATGACCTGAGCCAAAGGCAGATGCCTAACCATCTGAGCCACCCAGGCACCCTACATATGGACTTCTATATAATGTTTCATTCATTCAAACAAAGGGTCTTGTGGTGGTTAATTTTATGTGTCACTTTAATGAGGCCTCAGTACCCAGAAGTTTGGTCAAACACCAGCCTGAATATTACTGTGAAAGTAATTTTTAGGTGAGATTAACACTTGAATCAATAGATTATTACTCTCAATAATGTGGGTGGGTCTTATCCAATCAGTTGAAAGCCTTAAAAACAGACTGAGATCTCTGAGGATGAATTCTACCCTCAGTCTGCCTTTGGACTTGAGCTGCAACATCTTCTCTTCCCTGGGTCTCCAGCCTGCTGGCCTGTTCTGCAGATTGTGGACTTGCTGGCCTCCACAATCATGTGAGCCAATTCTGTAAAATAAATTTCTCAATATCTTTCTCTGTTTCTATACACACACACATACACACATAGGTGTCTCTGTATATGCACCCATATCTATATGCACACACAAAGACACATCTTATTGGTTCTCTTTCTCTAGAAAACCCTTACTGATACAGATCCATTGTTAAATGTATTGCTTTGGTTTAACCCCAGTTTTTCTAGTAAGTAAACTAAGGTACACACAGTAACAGCCTCAAGATCATACTACCATTTTGTAGGTGATCTGAGACCAGAAGCTTTGGTTTCTCCTATCAATAGAGATCTTTCTCTAAGCTATTATTCTCCAGACTTTAGCATGCATCAGAATCACCTGGAGCTCTTGTTATACCACATATTACTAGCTTCACTTCCTCCCTGCTAGAATTTCTGATTCTATATGTTCAAGGTAGGACCCTGAAATTTGCATTTAATTTCTAACGAGTTTCCATGTGATGCTGACCCTGCTAATATAGAGACCACACTTGAGAACAGCTGCTCTAGATTACGGTGTAAAATGTGCGGACGCAATGCAGGAGCTTCAGTACACAAGAAAGAAAGAAATCATTAAATAAATTATTTGATACAGCCTTTTTTTTGGTTTCTTGACTGGGTCTCATCCACATTCCTGGGCCTCAGATTTCTTATTAATAAAATAAGGACTTTGGAGCAAATGATATTGGTATTTCTGCTAGTTATAATAGGATATTATAAATACTACTACTTACTTGGGAGAATTAAAGAAAATACTTAAGAAAAAAATTCTGGAACTGTTTCCCTATAACAACTAGGAATGATTTCACAGCAGGTAACTGTGAAACTTTGCAAGTAACTGTAGTTTAAATAAATTGTTTTCTCACATGCAAAAATGTCAGAAAGCAGATGACTATCATTTTTGTTTTCATTACTGCTGGTTGGGTTCTCTGGAAGAGAGGCCAAGAAGGAGTTTGGGGTGTTAGATGTTTCTTGTAGGGATCAACACCTAGGAGGAGTGAGAGGAAGGAGGATTGCGCAGATAAAAACTGTAATGCACACCCAACAGAGCCTCAGACATTCTGCCAGGCGGCCCTAGAGTGAATACTGCCTATCAGAGGGTCTTGTGTTGGCCTGAAATGTTTGGGTCTGCCTCAGGGTATAAGCCATCTTGCTCTGTCACTGGAAGAGTATGCCCACGGCCAGGTGGCTCTCAGCAGCTGAATTAGACCCTGAAGACCTGGTGTTTGCATGCTGTCTGCTGATCCCACTCTCTAGAGCTAGCAGCTGTCCTTCCTTAAGGGGGGTTGTGGGTGGCACATCTTATGTTTACGACATGTATCAACACAAGTCCTCTGTGATTCTTTTAGCCTTTCTCATGTTCAGAAAATGGCTCCTGCAGTTGCAAGGATCACATGCCATTCAAAGCACCAAGGAAGGGAAGAAGCAGTACTATATATCCCTTTTACCAGGAAATTAAAAGCTTTCCTAGAAACTATTAAGTAGATTTTGCTTATGCTTCGCTTATTGGAAAGTTATCACATGACTAGATCTAGCTAAAGGTTGGAAAGGTGAGTAGTTAGTATCTCCAGTCGCTGCACTGGAGAAATAAAAGGGAAAGGTGATTGGGAATGGATGTGGCCTTTGTCACTCACTTTACTAATCACCTAAAATGCCTCCCAAGTTCCTCTGCCAGGTGCTATCCATTAAATCCTATAAAGAGATGCAAAATGTAGAATTATTCCCAATTCCCAAGTAAAAGCCTGAAAGCTAAATCCTTGCTTTTTCTTACACTTTTTTTTCTTTTTTTATGTTTTCCTCTGTCATTGTCATGGCACCCAGAATTAACAGTCTAAGGCTTTAAAGAATTCAGTAAAACAGCAGAAAAGGATATTTTCTGGCAATATTTGTAGAGGTAAGTTTTACCAAGAACATATACATAATCCTATTGGAAAAAAAAATAACATTCACTAAGCTTAGTATTTTAATTTTTCCTTGGGGGCTCAAAGAAGTTTTCTTCCCTATCATGGGAAAATGTATGCAGGCAACTCACAGATGTGGCAGGGAAAATGCATGCAGGAACTCACACAGTTGTGGCATGAACTGAAGGATATAGGGGTTGTAATTTGCATCAAGGCCACACCCACAGGACTTCTGTCATCTCCTTTTCAAAGCAATATTATTATCCTATGGGATGTGCTGTTTCACTGGAAACCAAGGAATCTGTGTTCAAACATGCAGCTGCTAGCTAACAATTTAACAAAAAGAAAGAAAGTCGGTGGGAAAGAAACCCTACCGATCTCAGGAATCCCTCCTGCTCTTAAGTGACAAACATTACTCCAGCCCTCCCCCAGCGCTAGCCCAGACTCTGTGCTAATATAAAAATGAAGATGAGGAGTGACCAAGTGAATTACAATAATACATATCATCAAGTGGATAAATTATAACTGAAAATAAGGGTTATGCTTTCACAGTTATTGAAGTGGATAGGAAGGAGGAGGAATATAATTACCTTATTTTTGTGGCTTGTTTGATTGAAATTTAGCAACTATTCAAACTCACTATTCAGTAAATTTATTTCTCGGGTTAGCAAATTTGACCTAGAACTTGAAACTTTTTCCCCCAAATTTAGAGAATATATCAAACAGCAGAATAATATCAGAATTATAATTTAATATTAAAATTACTGTTTTAATAAACATTATGTTTTAACAGTAGTCTATAACTTTTCAAAATAATTCAGATAACTGTTTATGATGTTATTTCAGAAATTGTTAGAAAAATAAATATTTTGGTGCATTGGGCAAAGTATACTGTTTTCAAAATGAAATAATAAAATGTCTCTCTTCTCCATTAACAACCAGAATAAATCTATCAATGAGCACTTCTCAGTGAACTGATATGCAGGAGACAAAATATGGTATGGCTTAAAAACTTGTTATTTTAAATAAAACAGTAGAGGGCTCTGAAAATAATGAAATCATCAACTGCAAAAGCTAAATCAATTGACTATCTACTATGTGTGACACGCTTTACACACATTATTTCATGTATAAGAAAGGTAGGGAAGCTATGAATAAAGGAGTCATAAAAAGCAAGCTGTTTATAAATAACTTTTCACACGGTATTCCTTATTGTTTTAAGCCATTCCTTAACTATTTTTTTATTATTCTTTAATAAAAATTCCAAAAAGACAATTTTATTACTTCCAGAAAAATCTCAAACTTACATACTCTTGGTGTCATTTCTTTAGGGATTAGTAGTCTCTATCTTGTTTCAATATTGATCGGTTTATTTTATTTTGTCATAGAACATCAAGGGATATATTTTTCAAGGAGCTGTTTTTCTAGATTATGTTAAAATAGGATTTATCTATTTTTGTCATTAAAATTCCAGGAGGTATTTTTCACAAGAATAGAGATACAATTTTTAATGTCCTCCTTAATGCTACTAAAAATAATTACATTATTTTCCTAACTAACTGCTATCACCAAGGCTCCATGGTCAGAGAAATACAATAATTTTGACTCAGTATTAAATTTATATACATATTTCACTCAGGGTTAATTTTCTAAATAGAGGATACATCTACTCAATATGGAAAATATGTTTTGAATGTTATTTTTAAGGTACAATTATAAATTTGGTAATTATTAAGATGGAATCAATTGATTATATCAATTCATTATAATTAGTGTACAGCATTCCCCTACTGTAGATGATTAGCAAGCAACAATATGGCTGAACATCTAAATTGCTTATTTTTTTTCCTCTAAGTTCCCAAAGATATATCTTTAGACACAGGAATGACAACTTCAGAACCACAAACACATGCAGAACCCAAGATAAGCCTTTGTGAAAGGAGTTGATGACAACGTAACCAAAGAGTTGTAATGTTAAATACTTCTGCAAAGTGAGAGGTGGCATAGTGTTCTAATGAAGAGCATAGACTCAGAACAAGACTGCCTGAGACAAAGCCAGGCTCCCTCCACTCACCATCTGCGTGCCTGAAGGCAAGTTGGCACCTCTCTGTCAATGTGGAACATTACCATACTATACTTACTTACTATTAATATACCACTGCCTTAAAGCATTAATGTAACTTCCAAAGGGACCTATTTTATTAATAGGAGCCCAGTTTAAACCCAAGGGGAATTGAGTTCAACTAATAAAGGATGGTTAAATGTTTCAGAGTATGTGCAAATTATTTCCGCTTTTAGACCATTAATATTAGACCACAGTAATTTATGTATACAAAATTTCATATTTCTGTTCTTCAAAATTCATCTTTTTCTTTTCCATCTTTTCCTTCTTCCTTTTACCTATAATTTGACACAGAGGCAGGACAAAATGAAACTACATACTCCTGGAACATTTCCTAGAAATAATCTAAGTCCTGTGAACATTATACAATGACCTTTTAAATTGGAAGATTAAGAAAAACATCTCAACTATAAAAACCAAAGGCTACTCCTATTCTGTTTTATTTCCTTCCTATGATAAAAATCAGAAATATTAGGATTATCCTCAAAATAAATGTACGATGAAAGACTGAATGCATCGTTTTTCTCATTTTCCTCTACCCTTTCTATTTTCATCTCTCTTACACATAATAGTTCTATTAAACTAAAAAGATGTTGTGTCAGTTTTTATTTTTCACCAAGCACTCTCAATTAGCATGTGACACAACGAACAGTGCTGTCAGATGATATTAAAGATAGGCAAGATTCTAAATGGACACAAATTGAGCAATTTAATTATCTGCCACCAGTATTATCAGGGTACCTCTGTTGCGCTTCTCTTCATCATAGGAAACAGCTGCCTGACCAATTATTCTTACCCATTTGTAGAAACTCAAGACCTCATTTTCTAACAACATGGTTACTGGCCAACTCGAGACAGGTCCTTTTTCTAGTTTGCTTTATAAGGCAAACCCTTAAAAGATTATTCAATTAATTATAGAGGGATTTAAGTAAAATCGGTTTATTTTAGAAAAGGATTTAATGTTGCAGGGTGTAGGCAGGGACTCAGGTTAGCTGTATATAAGTGTACTTATCTATATGCCTTCTCTCATAGCAGTGAGACAAAGATAGATGTATTAGCTGTAAAAATCTATGGCTCAAGGAAGGAATTTTATCGTTCTAGGGAGATAAAACAATCATTGTACTAAATAAGAATTTCATGTGTGTGGGTGTATACATATACATACATATTTATACATATCTATAAAATTGCAATATTAAATAATTACAAATTCACTATGGGACTTAGTTGTAAGAAATACGGGGTCTTTAAGTCCTCTGATGGCATTGAAATATAAAGCATGTTAAAGAAGAAACAATTAGAAAATACTTTTTGATCTTATACTGTAGAAAAACCACGGTGTGAGAGTAGGAGGAACTATACCTGATTTTAATAGTTTTGTGTTGATTTTAACATATTTATACCCTCAAGCCTGCCACCCACAGTTATTTTATAAATCTTATTTAGTCTTCGTATTTCTGCTCTGAAAGATAATTGAACATGAGGGAGGAAGAGAGAAGCTTCAAATACCTTAGCTCTACTGTCACCCATAGTAACCTTTCTATTCTGTTACTCAAAGGTTTTTGCATTTAGCAAGAGGTCACTTAACAGAAGATGAAAAACACTTATTTTCTTTGAGACACAATTAATTGTTTTGCACAGTGATGGGCTTTGATTAGATCCCCTCTTAGTCCCTTCTATCTATAAACTCTGTGATTAAAATATAGAATAAAAAATTGCCACAGATAAGAATAGAGACATGCAGATATTAATACGATCACCTGAAAATAATAAAAAGGGACAGAAGGACTGAAATCTGTGTGGATGAGAGACTGAGGTATGAATGACAAAGTCATTGTTGTTGAATTTACCTTTTCTTACACCCAAATATATTTCAGGGGATTTCAAAACTGACTGGAACCTAACTAATATTCATATGCACTCATTCATGTTATGGATGAAAAAAAACTGTGACTTAGGGAGGATAAATGGATTAAAGTCTTAACACTGACCTTTTCATTAGTCCACTTATTCACTCATTTAAATAAATATTTACTGAACACTATTGCACAGTATACTGTGTTACGCATTAGAGAACAAATACAAATATATCATTGTCCTTACCCTCAGGAGTATTATATGTTCTTAGGATTAAAAAAAAAAGCAAATTCAATTGGAAAATGTCTTTATGGGAAATACAGTGACTTTAAAACATAAGAACAAAAGGAAAAGTGTTCATAATTAAAATATAGTAGAAATGGACGCCTGGATGGCTCAGTCAGTTAAATGTCTGCTTTTGGCTCAGGTAATGATCCCAGGTCTGGGCTTGAGTCCTGCATTGGGCTCCTTGGTCAGCACGGAGCCTGCTTCTCCCTCTGCCTGTTGCTCCAACCTGCTTGTGCTCTGTCTCTGACAAATAAATAAAATCTTTTTAAAAAATTAAAAATAAGTAAAATATAGCAAAAGTGTATGTTAACTAACTAGAATTTAAATAAAAATTGAAAAAGAAAACATATGTATTTACATGAGAGAACATTATAAGTGCATCAATTTTAGAAAATTTAAAAGTAGTTTAAAATGCTCCATCAAAGAGCAGTCCAGTCCCACATGGCTTCCCTAGTGAATTCTACCTAACATCTAAGGAAAGAAATACCAATTCTGTACAAACTCTTTCAGAAAATAGAAGAGGAGGAAATAATTTCCAACTCATTTAATGAAGTCATTGTTAACCTGATACCAAAACTAGATGAATATGTTTAAGGAAATAAACACTACAAATAAATATATTTCATGAATCTTTATACAAAAATTGACCACAAAGTATTACCAAATCAAATCCAGCAATATGTAAAAAGGTCAACATAACATAACCAAGTTGGACTTATCTCAGTAATGCAAGATTAGTTTAACATTCAAAATTCAGTGTAATTCCCAATATTCACAATATAAAGAAGAAAAACCATATGATCCATCTCAATAGATATGAAGTGCATTTAATAAAATTCAGTGTAAGTCATTTTTAAAACTCAGCCACATACAATAGAAGAGAACTTCCACAGACTGATGAGGACCATTTATGACCTTCTACTTAAGGATGAATGTCTGATACTTTCTCCCTAGGATTAGGAATAAAGAGAATATGTCGACCCTCACTATTACCATCCAACCTTGTACTGGAGGTCCTAGGTATTGCAAAAAGGAAAAGAATTACATGAAAGGTGTAACAATTGGAAAAAAAATAAGTAAAAATGTTTCTATTTGTCTAAGACATTATTGTTTACATAGCAAAATTTTAAGTATGCCATAAGACAACTACAGTTGACCCTTGAAAAACACAGGGGTTAGGGTATTGATCCCTTGTATAGTCCGAAATCCACGTGTAACTTTTGACTCCTGCAAAACTACTAATGGCCTATTGTTGGCCAAAAGCCTTACTGATAACATAAACAGTTTATTAACACATATTATGTATGTTATATGTATTCTATACTGTATTCTCACAATAAAGTAAACTAGAGAAAAGAAAGCATTATTAAGAAAAGTAAGAGAAAATACATTTACAGTACTGTATCTAAAAAAATAGTATATAAGTGGACCTCCCCAACACACAGTCCAAACCCCTGTTGTTCCAGGGCCAAATACATTAAAAGTAATAGTTTAGTTTCTATAAAGTTAATTAGAAAATAAAATAAGGAATATTCTAGTCATAATATTGCCAAAATATAAAAATAACTAGTAATCAATTTAACAAAAGATAAGCAAGGTTATACACTGAAAACTATAGCACATTATTGAGAAAAATTAAAAACCTAAAGAAATGAAGATATTTGCTATGTTCATGGATTGGAAGAATAAACCTTGTTAACATGTTAATTTTTCTTAAATTGATCTATAGAATTAACACAATCTCAATCAAAATCCTAGCCACCTTTTTTGGTAAAAATCAGTAAGTTGATTCTAAAAGTTATGTGAAAATGCAAAAAACTCAGAAGGACCAAAGTAATTTTTAAAAAGAACAATATGAGAGGACATGCATTACCTGATTTCAAGACTTGCTATGAAGCTACAGTAATCAAGACAGCATGGCACTGGTAAAAGAATAGATATACCAAATGGTCAATAGAACAGAATTGTGAATCCAGAAAAAAACCTATACATACATGGTCAATTGATATTTGTCATAGGTCCCAAAGCAATTCAATGGGGCAGAGAAGGTCTTTTAAGAAATTGAGTTGGAAAAACCGGATAATCATGTAGAAAAGATAAACATGAAACCTTAATATACAAAATACACAAAAATTAACTCGAAATGCATCATATATCTAATGGTATGTGTAATATAAAACTTAGAACAGGAAAAATCTTTGAAAACTTGGATTAGGCAATATTATCTTGGATAGAACACAAAAGGTATAAACTATAAAAGGAAAAATGAAAAATGAGACTTCATGACAGTTACGCGACATTTAACTTTTCGAAAGACACCATTAAGAAACTAAAAGGCAAGCCTTATAATGTGAATATAGATATACATAGCAGCAAGTAATTGGAAAATGATTTATAATAGTACCAAAAACATAATGTAATTAGGATAAATATATATTATTAGGAATAATAAAGATGATTTATAATTCATTAATAATAATAAAAAATAAGCCAATTAAAATGGGCATAAAGATTTGAACAGACACTTCACAATAGAAAATAAAATTGAATGACCACTAAGTTCATGAAAAGATACTGAACATAAGTTCATAAGGAAAATATAAATCATAATGAATTACCCCATACATTCCTTAGAGTGGCTAAAACAAATAAAATTGACAGTACCAAGTATTGGAATGTATATGAAACACCTGGAAGTCTCATATACTACTTATCAAAACATAAAAGTGGAATACCACTTTGTAAAACTTTTTGGCAGTTTCTTAAGTTATTAAATATACATCTTCAATATACCACAGCTATTGCACTCCTAGGAATTTACCCAAGAGAAATAAAAGCATAGTTCCACGCAGACTTGTATGCCAATGTTCATATTAGCTTAATTCACAATAGACAAAAATTCTACACACCACCAGGCTATAAATTAAAATAGCATACCAGAGAGGGAAAGGAGCCTTTCTTTGTCTTGTTCTCCATCAAATAGCTGAGCAGTCCTTATTCCAGGGTGCTTGAGAACATCTATTCATGCGGCATCATATTTGAAGTCTTGCATGGTGTCATAGGGTAACAGGGGTAGGTGGTTTTTCTGGTTCAGAGCTGCACGATGGTCATATCAGCAGTGGAAAACATCTCTTGGAAACAGTGAAACAGTGTGAAATAGTGGCCTGAGTGGCATGTTTTTTTTTTATCTTTTTTAAAGATTTTATTTATTTATTTATTTGACAGAGAGAGACACAGCGAGAGAGGGAACACAAGCAGGGGGAGTGGGAGAGGGAGAAGCAGGCTTCCTGCGGAGCAGGGAGACCGACGCGGGGCTCGATCCCAGGACCCTGGGATCATGACCTGAGCTGAAGGCAGACGCTTAACCCAGGCACCCCATGAGTGGCATGTTTTAAATAAGGTCTGGTGAACAACTGAGTGGAGTAGATAAACATGAGTTGAGGTGGGAGAAGCAAAGAACAGAGGTAGGCCCATGCTGGATGTCATCTAGCCAGAAGGCTTGTGTCACAGACCCAAAGAGAGGATTGAGGTCCTCCTCATCAGAGTGGGTAATGAGGGAATTCGATTTGGACACTAACAGTAACGTGATCAAATTTTTATATTCTAGTAGAGAAGTTAGGGGGAAATTTAGGCTGATTAAAAATGCATGAAGATCATTTAGGGATAATAAATTTGAGTTTTATAACTTGATCTACGTGTTGGTGGAGATTTTATTAACAAAAGTTTCTTCTTATAAAAATCACACTGTGAGTAAAAATGTCTGTGGGTTGTAAGACTCGATATTATAAAGATGTAAGTATCATCAAAATGATCTAATTTATTTAGTATGATCCATTAAAATTCTGGTAGCTTTTTTTTTTTGGAAATTGACAAACTAAAACATTTAGACACCACTAAAAATGAGATAAAATACCCAGTAAAATACGAGCAAACCGAATTCAACAATACATTTAAAAAAACTTTCACCACAGGGACGCCTGGGTGGTTCAGTTGGTTAAGTGTCTGCCTTCAGCTCAGGTCATGATCTTGGAGTCTGGAGATTGAGCCCCACATCAGTCCAGCTCTCTGTTCAGCGGGGAGCCTGTTTCTCCCTCTCCCTCTGCCCCCCACCCCACTTGTGTTCTCTTTCCCTCTCTCTCTCTCTTGCTCTCTATTAAACCATAAAAAAGAACAAAATCTTGCCATTTGCAACAACATGGATGGAGCTAGAGAGTATAATGCTAAGCAAATTAAGTCAGTCAGAGAAAGACATATACCATATGATTTCACTCATATGTGGAATTTAAGAAACAAATGAGCAAAGGGAAAAAAATAAGATCGACAAAGCAAGAAACAGACTCTTAATTATAGAGAACAAATTGATGGTTACCAGAGGGAAGGGTGGTGGAAGGATGGGTTAAATAGGTGATGGGGAGTAAGGAGTGAACTTGTGATGAGCACAGGGTGTTGTATGGAAGTATTGAATCACTATATTGTACACCTGAAACTAATATTACACTGTATGTTAACTAACTGGAATTAAAATAGAAACTTAAAAAAGGAAAAAAATCACTTATTAAAATCTCATAAAATAGCACTAGAAATAAAGAAAAATGAAAAAAAGAAATAAAGAAAAATGGCAAACAGGACAATGCTAGGACTAGAGCCGCTGTTGTGAGGAGATACGATTAAGGTTCTGAAAAATGGAAGCCATAGGAAGGAAGAGGATACAGTATTTCACAAGTAGCTTTTAATCAGTGTATATAAAGTACTACAAAAAAAAATTAGGGAAAGACAGGAAAGCCAATATGAAAGAATAATAGGTAAGGGACTTGAATAGGCACTTCACAGAGAATCATTATCTAAATGACTGATAAATTTATGAAAAGATTGTTCATTTTGGGGCGCCTGGGTGGCTCAGTCGTTAAGCGTCTGCCTTCGGCTCAGGTCATGATCCCAGGGTCCTGGGATCGAGCCCCACATTGGGCTCCCTGCTCTGCGGGAAGCCTGCTTCTCCCTCTCCCACTCCCCCTGCTTGTGTTCCTGCTCTCACTATGTCTCTCTCTGTCAAATAAATAAATAAAATCTTTAAAAAAAAAAAAAGATTGTTCATTTTATTAGTGACTAAGAAAATACAAACTAAAATAGTAGTATAATACCACCACATAGCCACCAGAAAGGCTATAATGAAGAAGAAAGAAAATCAATTTTAGGCAAGGATGTATACCAATGCGAACTTTTACACATTGCAATGGAAGTATAAATTGATGCAATCACTTTGGAAAGATGTTTGTCAGTATCAATAAAACTTAGCAAATGAATGCCTTATAACCCAACATTCCACTCTTAGTTATAGGTATATATATATTTTTTTTCACTGAAAGATGTATAGAAAAATATTTATAGCAACACTATTTGTAATAGACAAAAGCTGAAAACCACACTCTATAAATGGTAAAATGGATACATAAATTATAACATTCACACAATGGAATACTGTCTGTATAGAAAGAAAACTATAACCATAGGCAAAGATATGGATTAATCTCACAAATGTAATTTTGAAGAAGATAGACAAATATATGTTTCTATTTATAAAAATTACAAAATCAGGCAGAATTAAGGTATGGTGTTACATGAGGCTGTTGTAACTTGGGAGTGAATGATTGGGGAGGGACTTGGTAGGACTTGTGGTGGTAGAACTTCCAGTTGTAATATTCTGTTCCTTGCTCTGAGTACTGATTATAAGGGTATGTTCAATTTGTAAAAGTTGGTCAATTTGTATACTCTTGATTTGTGTTTATATGCACCTTATACTTTATTTAAAAGCCTAAAATTTTTCCAGATCTTTGAATACGATGTTTTTTCTATGTATTTGCTCTATTAAGTGAGTTCAAATAGTTTCACTAATGTGTTAAAAAAAAAAAAAAACCTTTAAGTAGCATGTGGGGAGTATGGCCAGGATAAATTTTATAGCAGCTAGATCCACAAAGCAAAGTTGAAATAAAAAGTTCTTTTGTTCTTGTTGTAATTGGGAGTGGAGGTTAGGGGGATGTCAGTCCACTTTAGCTCAGGAAAGGCTACCCAACGGACATGAAACCTAAAGGGTATTAATGAATCAGCCGCATGAAGTGGTTGAAGGATCAGCCTGTACAAAAGACCCTGAGGTAGAAGAATCCTTGGTAGATTTGTCAAACAAAAAACTATGTCTGGCATAATGTGTGAAAAAAGGAGAGTGATATACAGTGAGGCTGGCATGCCAGGCTAGAACCAGATCATGGAAAGCCTTGTAGCCATGGTAAGGAGTTTGAGTTTTATGCTCATGATAGGCAATCACTGAAGTATTTATACAATAAAAAAGAAAAGAGGGACACCTGGGTGGCTCAGTCAGTTAAGCATCTGCCTTCAGCTCAGGTCATGATCTCAGGGTCCTGGGATCGAGCCCCACATCGGGCTCCCTGCTCAGTGGGGAGCCTGCTTCTCCCTCTCCCTCTGTCCCTCCCCACACTCATGCTTGCTCACCCTCGCTCTCTCTCTCTCTCAATGAATGAATAAAATCTTTAAAAAAAAAAAAGAAAAGAGTTGACATATATTTTTAAAACATGATAGTAGATAGCCATGAGAACAGACTGGAGAGGAACAAAAGTGGAAAAAGTAGATCTGTTAGAGGGCCACTGTAATAGTGTGTGTAAGAGATGATGATGAAGGATTAATGAGCAACAAATAGAATGGAAGACATAAGAATATACCTACTTCTATAACACCTGTATTTTCATTATAAACATTCTTATAATTAGTTATCTGACTCATTTATTATCTGACCAATTTTTAAAATTAAAATATTTGTCCAGATTTTTCTACTTTACCAGTGAATGTTAAACACAGAGTCACCAATATTTCTCAAGAAGATAGGCTCTTTCAGTTTCATAACTGTGGGGAATGTAGAGGGATGCAATAAGCCAGATTTCCATGAGGGCATCCTGCAACAGCATACCAGTCAGTAAAAGATCTGTGCTAAGCGCCCCAAGGTTTCAGTCTACTATTCAGTCTCTCAAATCTGTGACAAAATAGAAATACCTTTAAAATGGTGACCTATCTTTCTAAACTCGAAGGGGCTGAGATATTGTTGGAATAACCTGCAGCTATGTTAAGAAGATCTATTACTTGGTTCACTAATGTTCTAGTATACAACCTTATGGGTTCAGTTTTCTGTTTAGAAGACATTTAGACTCAGATCCCTGCTACAAGAGCAGCAGCAGGAAAAATGCTAAGCAAACAGTTCTTCACAGAGGCTGGTATGTAGTGTAGGCTCATCTCATTTTGTGTACCTGAGAACTATAAAAAGCGAGTGTATTGCCAAATAGCATAATAGGTATACCATAAATATGTGTTGAATAGAATCACCCTCTATTCGTTCCCACTATAATTTCTGAGAGATATTTACAGAATAAAACATCTAACCCAAAGCCCAATAAAAAGAACAATGAAATCGTAACTGCTTAATGGCAGCATGGTGAGACAGAAAGAGATGTGGAGCCCTGGGGCTTGATTCCAGCCTCTTTGACTTTCTAGCTGTGTGACCAGAGCGACCACAACAAACTCTCTGAGGCTAAAATTTCTCATGCACACAACAACAACAACAAAAAACACTAAGAGCATCCTAGCTCTTAAAGCTGTTGGAATGATCAAGTAAGACAACGCATGAAAAAAAAAAAAAAATTGAACTCAGTCACTGCTGTTAACTTTCACTACCAAAAGAAGAATTTTGCCTTTGCCTATAGTAAACCTGTTTGAATTTAATTTTTCCCCATAAGTCTTAGAGGAAATGATTCAAATACTTGTTAAGTCAATCCATTTAATCTTGTGAATTTTAAAAGCATATATTTTAAAATAACACACAGTTATGTAGCACTTCATCAGGGTCCCTCACTGAGTTCATGGATTTTAATATTTAAAAAAAACTTTTTACATCATAATCCTGGGAAGTGAAATTCTCAGTGTAGGAGCTCATATGGAGGTGTTTTGTTGTTGTTGTTCTTGTTTGTTTGTTTGTTTTAGCAAAGCATGAAATAGGACAGGAGCAGTTCCTTTTTAGACTCTGATCTGCTTTATGTGAAGTCCACACTTACCTGTGCTTTCCAGGACAGAGAGAGATGAGTAAGACAAATGCACATTTCAGGATGCTGTATTTCACAACACTGAAGAGATGCTTTTACTGTGGAGCTTCAGAAAGCTAATGAAATGATTATTTGAGGTTGGAGGACAGCAATGTCTCTGATTCCTCCTCTTTCAAAGAGGGCAGGGGTTCTGCTTTAGTCCAGGAAAACTGGGAGTGAACACTTGTAGCTTCTCTCCCCACAATTTACTTAATCTTTAACACTGTAGTTCAAGTTACTAATTTGTGTTGGTGCAAGCACTGTGCTAGTGTCTGAGGCCTAAAGCAGAGCCACATGTTCCATCTGCACAGTTCTCATATGCAGGTAAGAAGGCAATGCCTTCTTAGGGTTTATACCTATGTTAATTCGTTTAGTTTTTCCAACAGCCCTGTGGAATAGGTCTTTATAGGGGAGGAAACTGAGACATAGAGATGTTAAGTAACTTTTACACAGTCTCATAGTTAGTAGATAGTGAAAGCAGAAACTGCATCTGGGTCGGGCACTCCATCTTTCTCCACTTGTCAAGTGACTTGTTTTGTGAAGTGCCCGAAAGCTTGCTGATAGATGTGCTTGTAAACTACTTTGTAGCCCTAGCTGTACCAAGAGGAGATTTAAGGAGGAAGGAAATGTCTCTATTTTGCCTTTGGTTGCAGCCACCTTCTACAATACAGCATTACTGGGAGTTACCACCATAACAAGAATAAAACCAATATTGAAATCCTCATTTGGCACCTTGTATCTCTCCCTTTGTTTGAAAGATCCTAGAGGAGGGGTGTTTGAGAGGGCCCTCTAGTTACCAACAAATTAGATGAGAAGGATGAACCTAATGGGGTAGAAACAGTTTATTTAGACTTACCTTAAACACACACATATACATAGATACACATACACACCATAACATGCAGAGAAAATTACAAATCATGTACATTTGTGCATTGAATATAAAATGACTATTAATATCATTGTAGTAGGTAGAGTCCCATTCTCTCTAGGTCTTATTTTTCTTTGTTGGTTTATTGGGTTTTTGTTTAATTAAGCAGTGTTTATTTAATTCATGATATACTATAAATTTCTGTATACTATCCAGAATGATCAGGAGAGATTAGTATCTTGAGTTTAGGTTTTGCATACTAAAGAGAATTTGCAGTTTGTGTAAAATCTAATTTATTTCTTTTAAGTTTTATTTAAATTCACTTAATTAACATATAATGTATCATTAGTTTCAGATGTAGAGTTCAGTTATTCCTCAGTTGCATATAACTCTTGGTGCTTGTCACATCATGTGCCGTCTTTAATGCCCATCACCCAGTTATCCCATTCTCCCACCTCCTTCCCCTCCAGCAACCCTCAGTTTGTTTCTGGTAGTTAAGAGTCTCTTATGGTTTCTCTCCCTCTCTCATTTTGTCTTACCTTATTTTTCCCTCCTATCCCCTATGATCCTTTATTTTGTTTCTTCTTCTTTTTTTAAAAAATATTTTATTTGACAAAGAGAGAGAGAGAGCACAAGCAGGGGGAGTGGGAGAGGGAGAAACAAGCTCCCTGCCGAGCAGGGAGCCCGACGCGGGGCTCGATCCCAGGACCCTGGGATCATGACCTGAGCCGAAGGCAGACGCTTAACTGACTGAGCCACCCAGGCACCCCTCTCTATTTTATTTCTTAAATTCCACATATGAGTGAAATCATATGATAATTGTCTTTCTCTGATTGACTTATTTCACTTAGCGTAATACCCTTTAGTTCCATACATGTTGTTGCGAATAGTAAGATTTCATTGTTTTTTGATGGCTGTGTGATATTCCATTGTGTGTGTGTGTGTGTATACCACATCCCCACATCCTCTTTATCCATTCATCTGTGGATGGACATCTGGGCTCTTTCCATAGTTTGGTTATTGTGGATATTGCTGCTATAAACATTGGGGTGCAGGTGCCCCTTTGGATCACTACATTTGTATCCTTTGGGTAAATACCTAGTAGTGCAATTTCTGGGTCATAGGGTAGCTCCGTTTTTTAACTTTTTCAGGAACCTCCATACTCTTTTCCATAGAAGCTGTACTAGCTTGCATTCCCACCCAGTGTAAGAGGGTTTCCCTTTCTCCACATCCTCACCAAAATATATTATATATAAAATGCATATATATTTAAATTCAGACCTCAAAGGGAAACAAGCTAATATTAATCATATCCATATCATGTCCATATTCTCTATATAACCACAAGAGCCAAATAAATTTGATACTGTTATGGCCAGTTTTGTAGATTATACATTAGAAATTAAGGATTAAAAAATTGAGGCTAGAGAGATTACTCTTTTGCTAGAGCATACAGTAGTAAATGATGGAGCCAATATTCCAAGCTTTGTGGACACCAAAGACTATGCAACATTACCTCAGTGATCTGGGGTTCATTTTATCTACCATTCCTTTTTAATACTTTACAGTGACATTAACTGCCAAAACCTTCAAAATGCAAAACTCGTCTGGAACATCATTATGTTGAGTATATTTAGGGTTTATAACTACCTGGGAGACTTTCATTCATAGCTGAAAAATAATTGTCGTTAGAGTTGTTTACTGCCTTTTAAGTTTAACTTCCTCCTATTGGGCTGGAATAAATAACTATTTACTTTTAAAAAGTGCTGTTGCCCCAGGGTTTGGTAAAGTAAACACTACATTGTTATTGTGTGCATGTATTATATAGAAGGCACCTGACTTCCTGTAGTATTACTGCCCATTCATGTAACTACCAGTCAATACATTTCAAGTCTGATACTTCTCTGGAGCAATTGATCTTTGAGCTAGGCATAGAGGGAATCTAGATGGCTTTTTAGAAAATTTTTTTTTACTTTAAAGTAAAACCTTGGGGTGCCTGGGTGGATCAGTCCGTTGAGCATTTGCCTTCTGCTCAGGTCATGATCCCAGAGTCCTGGGATTGAGTCCCGCATTGAGCTCCCTGCTCGGTAGGGAGTCTGCTTCTCCTTCTGTCCCTCCCCCCTGCTTGTGCTCTCTCTCTCACTCTCATACTCTCTGTAAAAACTTTATGAAGCGGGGCGCCTGGGTGGCTCAGATGGTTAAGCGTCTGCCTTCAGCTCAGGTCATGATCCCAGGGTCCTGGGATCGAGCCCCACGTCGGGCTCCCTGCTCAGCGGGGAGCCTGCTTCTCCCCTGCTCATGCTCGCTCTCTCTCTGTATCTCTCTGTCTCAAATGAATAAATAAAATCTTTAAAAAAAAAAAAAAACTTTATGAAGCTAGTAGTTGCCATAGAGAACAAAATTAAAGTCACCCACCAATCAATCCCCAAAATCTCAGGGGGAAAAGATTGTTACTCAGTTTTTGAGGGGCCCCTTTTGACAATGTTGAAATCTTAGTAAGAAATAGCAGAACAGAATCTAGTAATAAGAAATATCTAGTTTTATAATAATTGCAAAACAATTAAAAACGTTGAAAGGCTATGAGTGATACTGTGATATATTTATTGCTGCAATGGACATGTCTTCCCTGAACTAAGACCATCACACTCTTTCAAATAGCCCACTAAGCACACATTACATCATCACAGCCTTCAGCTGCTTTTGATTTAGGCTGAATTGGAACCAGTGACCTAGAAGCAAAGAGTGTCATATTCCATTACTAAATGTCTTCGCTAGTCAGTTACCCTCAGTTTTTTTCCCTTAATCATTTTTATTAGCAGCATTCCCATTTTTATCATCAGACAATTTGAAAGATCTCAAGAATGTGCCCTGACACAAATTATAGCTATTGTTTACACTACCTTCTTATAAAGACAGACTATCCCCAAGTGTGAGATTCACCTTGAATTATGCCAGCTGCCGTCCTATTTCAGTATTTGTTCTTCTTTTATTCTCTGTTATAGTCTCTAAATGACATTAGATGTGGTTGGAATGACAAGTGTCTTTTCAGCTCCACAAGTGAAGGTGAATTCAAGAAGGAGCCAACAGACACCTGTCCATCATAACCAGGGCAAGCTAGCCCCAGGAGTAGAGCTATGTAAATTGATCTCAAAATTCATTCTCTGCTCTCATTTGATTATTTTTTTTCATTTTCACCTCACAGCCTCTCAGAGCTTTATAGTGTGCAATGTAAGAACTCACCCTTGTTCCTTCATATTTTTTCAACTGGCTAATACAACAATAGAAGAACAGAAACTGGTTTTTTTTTTTTTTTTTTTTTTTTTTCTTTTGGCCCTATATATTTTCCTGTAGACTTACATTTCTGGACTGCCTGACATGTCTACGGTGGTCTGTGAAATAGAATGCCTAGATAGAAAGGGAAGTAGATCAATATTGCTTTAACAGAGAAAATGCTTCATGAAGACACACTGGTACGTAATTAAACATAACAAACATTTCCCAAGGACAGATCTCTCTAACTCAACAAAATCAAACTCACATTCCCTTGTGCTTTACCTTGATGAGAACTTCATAACTTTGGAATGCTGTAAAGGGACTTAGAGGACAAGTATGATAGCTATTTATAGAAAATGATAGACATCTAGCTTCGAGATAAACCTGAATCTAAAACAAATATGTTTAGAGGAAATGGTATGGACAGTATAAGCACAAAAGAATAGTATACTGAGGTAAATGGTTTGCACTTAATCTTAGTTTTTGAGGTTTCATGCTTTCCACAGTTCCTATAGTTGCCATTTATTGTGATTTCCTTACTAAGTAAAAAAAAAAAAAAAAAAAAAGTCTCATAATCAAATCTATGAAGATGAAGATATAAAAACAGTGTTTTGGGGGCGCCTGGGTGGCTCAGTCGTTAAGCGTCTGCCTTCGGCTCAGGTCATGATCCTGGAGTCCTGGGATCGAGTCCCACATCGGGCTCCCGGCTCGTCGGAGAGCCTGCTTCTCCCTCTGACCCTATCCCCTCTCATGCTGTTTCTCTCTCTCTCTCTCAAATAAATAAATTAAAAAAAAAAAAACAGTGTTTTGTTTTAGGGACAATTTATATCAACACATCATATTTCTTACAACTAAAGTTATTTGGGACTGCAGTACATGGATATATCAACTCCACAATGTGCGTTTCTTAATTCGGGTCCTTCAAAAGTAGGTGCTAAAGCAAATACTCGAACACAGTAGAGTATCTGGAAGATGAACTTAGGGAACACAGTGAAGGGGTGAACAGGTGAGACATAAAAGGGAGGGAAGCCAATAAAGTTTTATTAGTGAGTGGATTACTGCTGTGGGAAACTGAAGCTCAATCCTGCCCTGGACCCTCTAAGAGACTTTGTAGAATTATTTCACCAAGGGAAGAAAAGACCAGAGCTGTGTACCCACTGCTATTTATTTGTTGAGCGGCACTCCTGGTGGCATTAACTCCCTGCCAAGCACAGTCCAGAGGCAAAGATTGGTCCCAGGAAAAGGGGAGCAGAAAGCTATAGGTATGAATAAAACCTGTCTTCCAGAATAGAACCTGACTTCAGAGGTGAGCTGGGGAATATAAGAGGAGTTCCCACAGGATCAGCTATAACGCATATGGAAAATCCTAATGTAAGGGAGAGCAGTACAAAGGAGACCACTGTCTAGATAGATGGTATTTTTAAAAATTGAGAGAGCACTCAGCAGTAGCGATAAAAGAGGGTTACAAACTCTCCTTTCCCCCAATGTCATTATCTTTATCTATTTACCATTTTGATGGGTAAGAACTCCTCCCTCAAGAGAAAGCCCTCTTTAAGACTTTCCTCTTTACTACATATATTTAGAGGCATGATGTTTGTGGTTCACTAAATACCATTGTCAAGCTGTCAAACTCTATTTTCAAAGGCAGTTCATTTTGTAAAGATATATGACTTCAGGCTCGGGGGAGGTTTGAAGTGATTTACACCAGCATACATGAGTGCAGGTGTCCAGGGCTTCTATCCCCTACCTTTGGAGTTGAAGAGGATCCTTGGGCTATTGACTAGGTAGGCTGTTTGCTCTGGAAGGTCAGGGCAGATAGGGTTGAGCCAAGTTTCAGGGCTCAGGCAGATGTCAGGGCTACTGTGTAAAAAATGAGAGATATTCTGACTGCTGTGAAAGGGAAGACTTTTTTGAGTAATACTGAAAATAACTGCTGATGGACTTCCTTAGCATAGTGATGTGGTTTAGATACTCCTGCGATGGTCTGGGACACTAGCTTGTCTCCCACATGGCTCCCTGGAAACCAGAAAATGGGCAGTTATGACCTGGATGAAGAATGGACAGCCCCTCACTGCAGACTTCAACCATGTCCACATGGCCATTCTTCTTCTCTCTCCTGCAGAAGCCCACATAGCTCTATCCCTTGATATCTTCCCTTAGTTTTGGAATTTTTATTTCTTGTGGGCATGAGGGAGGAGTAAGTCTGGCTCATCTGCTCATCTTTTTCACTCTTATCTTATGGTTTAAACTCATCCCTAGAGATTTTAGGGCTCAGACCTTTGGGCCTCACCCAGAACAACTCTTGCAAATCCAAAATCTTAACTCCAATGCCAACATTTGGAAAATAAAAACACCCAAGAATTTTTCTCCTTGGTCTCAGATTCTGCTGTAGCATCCATTACCTGAGACAGGCCATTGGAGTGGCCCAGCTAGCTGAGTGGCAGGTGGGCCCACTGGACACCAATAAGGAAAATTTCAAATAATATTTCAGAGTTTTATCCTCCCATGAAAATCGCCTATAACCTGGAATCGTAAGCAATCTCTATATACATTATAGACACTATGTAATAAGGATCACAGTTCATAAACAGGCAAACATCAAAATGGTTTTGGTTGGAAGTTTTATTTACTATGTGGTTTAGCTAATAATATGATTTAGACCTAAATTTTATTTTAATGAACCAATAATGATTTTTTCAATTGTACCTGAAATAAAAGTCACACATAACTTTGATAAAAATTGGTGATCATATTTCACAAATATATTTCTTTTCTTATGAGTTGAAGATAATATACAGGTTTGCAAATTTGTTTCCACTACACTAAGTTATATACAAAATACATGGCTTCTTAATTTTTCTATTAAATTACCTGATCTTCCTCACAGTCTCCTCTCCCCATCCCCTACATGAGCAAAACCGAACTAAGCTTACTTAGTATAATATATGTTGCTTACCTTATAACTTAAATAGTATCTTTAGTTGACTCATTCTCATTTAGATGAACTGCAAAGCTTTACAAATTTTCCACTCTCCCCTTACCTCCAAGTTCTTACTGTTTTTTTCTAGGATGGTGTCTGGATGTGAAGGACTAGTAGCAACGTATGTGATAGGAAGGAGGTGGGTAGCTCTCCGGAAGTCCGTTGGTCTAGGCAGGTTCTCAGGTTCCTGACTGGTGTCCAGTTAAGTGTCACTGGTCTATGCTGAAAACCAGACTAGTGACAAACAAAGGGTGCTGCTCTGCCCTTTGGCATTCTCTGAGGGTTCGTGGTATAATCTCCAGGATGTGTATCTCTGTCAGTAGAGCAGGTCCTGGGCTGTGATCCCCCTGAGCTGTGGACCACCTGAGATCAAGCTTTGACCTCCATGTGTGTCTGACTAAGGCTGTCTGCTGTGGAGCCCATGACATCAGTTCACATTGCCTCTTCTGTGGCAAACTCCTAAGTCAAGACCTCCAGTCTTGACTCTTGACCTCAAGTCAAGACCTCTATTCACTAACACACTTAATACACTATGAGGCATCTTCTGAGCTGTGTCTACTACAAAGAGTAGATGGAAGCATCTGCCCAATAAGATGTACCACTGAATTTACTGCTTATATGATTTGTGTGAGAAGTTTCTGTGCCATATTTTGCTTTCGGAGTCCGAAAAGGAAAGGAAAAAGCCCTTCTGCTCCCAGGATCACCCAGATCTGCATAGATGTTTCTATAGATTTCTGGCTTCCCCAGGTTATAAGTTTATATGTCTGATAGAAGCAATTATGTTCTGACAAAAGGAATAGTGAGCTATCAGAATTTGTTGTTCTAGAATTTAAATGCAACAGATTCAAGGAATGGGTCTGTCTGGTTTGTTGCTTCACCACCTCAAGGGCAACATATAATAAGTACTTGATCAATATTTGTTGAATGAAGGTATGGATGAACGACAATAATTTATGATTTGCTCAAACTGCACCTGAATGGTATCAGACTTGCTACAGAGGTGAAGGTGTCCACTTGTGTCACAGTGTTCTTTGCTTGGGCCTGGGATGTGCTCTTCATGTGTCATTTCACTAAAATTTTCTTTAAGATGCTAAAGAAGAGCCAGCAGCCTTGCTGTGAAAGAGTCTCCAACAGAAACAAACTGGCCCTGACAGCAGTGTTTGGTCACCGGCAGTGGTCCCTTCAGAGCTCTTTGACTTCAGCAGATGTTTGCTCCTTGAAACTCTGGCACATGCAGCTGCCGTGAAGTTGTCTCCAGAATGTGGATGTCGGCATTTCTGCCGGACATCCACGGTGTGGGGACAGCTGTAAATGCTGCTTTCCACATCACAGCAGCACCCTCCGTGACCATGGTCAGTATAGGTGCTGCCCTCATTAGAGGTGGCCACAGAATGTGCCTGCAAGGCAAGTCAGAGAGGAAGAGAGGAGACGGAGACGTTATGTGGAACACTAGAGGAACGGGATGTGAAGAGGATCAGAGGTTTCAAAGAGGAATCTGAGGGGTTTTTTCAGAGAAGGTGACAAAAGAGCTAGAAAGTGGTTTTATGTTTTATGCTTATAATTGTGATCAAATTTTTTATTTTATTTTTTTTTATTTTTTTATTTTTTAAAGATTTTATTTATTTGACAGAGAGAGACACAGTGAGAGAGGGAACACAGGCAGGGGGAGTGGGAGAGGGAGAAGCAGGCTTCCCGCGGAGCAGGGAGTCTGCCTCTCTCTCTGACCCTCCCCCCTCTCATGCTATCTCATTCTCTCTCTCAAATAAATAAATAAAAATCTTTAAAAAAAAAAGAAAAGTAAAGGATGAAATCTAGAAATCCTGGCATGCTTCTGTGTGTGTGTGTGTGTTCAGGTATAATTCAGTGACAAAACCAACAGCAAATTCAAGGTGCCAGTCCTATTTTTCCCCCTATAAGTCTTGGGAGTCTGTATAATTACTGCAGCTTTTGGAAATTCCATTTTCTCATGTTAACTGAAGATATCAATACCTGTCCTGCTTACCTCACATTCTCGTTATGAGGATAAAACAGGATAATGCTTATGAAAACCTTGATGAATTAGAAAATGCTTTACAATTGCAAGAATTACTTTTTCCAAATTAATTTGGTGAATAATGTATTGAGTAGTTTGGTAACAAGGAACAAAGATTCAATCAAACTAGCTTCAGAAAAATGGAATGACATTTTCTGAATACAGCAAGTCCATGGACCTCAAAGGCCAGGCAATAATCAGAGCCAGGCCACATGTGAATAGGAACTAGAAATGGAAACATGAAGGATTAAAGCTCTTTTCTCATTTGTCTGGGGTCATAGGATTTCTCTTAGTGCTCTGGCTTTCTGTGAGTCTATCCCATTCATCTCTCTCTTAACTGTTTTCCTCTGAGGTTTTTCTCCCTTATAACCTCTCATGCACAATGACTCATATTTGCCATTGCAGTTCTAACTCTACCTTATTTTCCTTCTTTTTTTTTTTTAACTCAAGCATACACCTTTCACTGTAACTCTCTTTTCTCTACCTATTGCTTCAAATTTCTGAGATAGAGATCTGACTGAACCTGCTCTTCATGATGAAGAAGGTCACGTAAATCAGGAGTTATCAGTCACTCTGTGCCCATTAGGTCTGATTAAATGAGAGTTCCTCAGTGTTCCCATTATCTATGACTGGAGCAACGTGGTCAGGGTGTTCCCTGCCTCCTTGTGGCAGCTATAAAGAGAAGCAAATTCTTTGAGAACAGGTTAGGGTAGAGCAAGCAGTTTGCAATGCAGAGAAAATCCTTTGCTAGGTCAATTTGTGAGGGGTGTCTTAGTCTTTCTGGGCTGCTATAACAAAAGTATCATAGATGAGGTGGCTTAAACAATAAGTATTTATTTCTCATAGCTCTAGAGACTAAGAAGTCTAAGATTAAGTTGCGGGCAGATTTGGAGTCTGATGAAGACCAGCTTCCTGGTTCATAGATGGCTGTCTGGGGTCTCTTTTATAAGGGCACTAATCCCACTCATGAGGGCTCCACCCTCATGACCTGATCACCTCCAAAGGCCCCAACTCCTAATACTATCACATTGGGGGTGAGGATTTCAACAAGGGAATTTGGGGATGACACAGACTTTCAGTCCATGACAAGAGTGCAACAATGGAATGACATGAGACCACTGGTTACTGGGCATAATTGTTGGGGTCGTGGAAGAAAATACAGGCAGAGAAAGATTAGAAGGAAGAAAGAATGGTTTCACCAACTTTAGAATTTTGCTTAGCTCTGCCTCTGAATATTATCTTTTCTACTGAATATTTCTTCTTTTTTTTTTTTTTGCTTTCTTTTTTTTTTGCTGACAGTAATGAAAGGGCACATGGATGTAGGTAAATTAAGCATAAAATACTATTCAAGTTTTTGTATTTTAATTTATAAAGTATTATAGGACTATTTGATGTGACAGCAGATTTTCTTTCCTAATTATGTTCTGTTAAAGTTCATCCACATTCTTTGAGTATGCACAGTTAATAACCTTTGAAAATTATTAAGGAACCCACACTTTTTCTTAATGGATAGAGCAAACATTCACACACAAATGACTAAGCATCTACAATGTCACTAAAGTGACATTTGATGAAAGATGCCAACAAACTTACACATGATTTTATTTTCTAACAAACATTTAACATTAGGATTTTTTTCTTAATTTTTTTCTTCTCTTCTGCAATATCCTTACCTTTCTTGTCCCCGAGGCACTTTGACTGAAGAGACTTTGCCCCTTGTTGCTTTACAATTCTAAGTGGAGATCAGGTCCCATTGATTGCTCTGGGTTGACAAATGACACAAATGTTAGTTATCCTTTCTGTCTCTGTGTATAAAGCCCAGATGCATTATGTCATTGTACAAAACTGCATATGAAATCAATAAACTCTAGGAAAATGGCCATAAAACAACAATTCTTTAAGTCAAGGGGAAGTAAATTGCTTGTGCTGCCCAGATAGTTTGGGATTTGTTGCCTGTTTCCATAAGAGGTTTTCTTTCCAATAACTTCAGGCTTAGGAATTATAGTTAGTCACCATAAGCCTAAAATTCTGATGCATCAATTATTATATATGTTCTTTTTCATTGCATTTTTCTTTATTTATGGAAATCATTTTGCTAGAGTAATACCATAAGCTATAAAACTTGTTTTCATGAGGAATTGGAGTTTTAAAAAATACATCAAAATAAAACTAGTGATGAAATGTCATTTGAAAAGTATCCTGAAGAAATTACTATTTATTGGTTTTGATAAATGTTTCCCAGGTTTTCTTAGAGGTTGGAAGTTTGGCTGTATTTATAAATCATCATTTAACACTCTAGTGACTTTCTGAAGTTAACATTTTGGACCATCACTTCTTTTGTTCTAATCCCAAACTCGTCTAACAGTTTGTATCTTATACATCATTTATTCCTTATTAAATAACACCCGTGAGAGCTTATCATAAAACGGAGCGTGTGAATGTGATAGGGAAGATTTTCAAAACTGTATCTCATCCCAAAATCTTCAAAAGAGAAAAAAAAAGGAATATCTGATTGAAGTAGTGATTGTAGAAATGCTGTCCATACTAATGTGAATTCATTTTACTAAAATTTCAAATGTAAAAACTTTCAGTGCAATAAATGCTTTATATCGACTTCTTGGTAGTATCTCTACTACATCTCCAGTTGCCATTTATCTTCTCACTAATATGTGGATTGTTCCAGTCACCTCAGCTTATGGACTCAGCAATAAGAATTTTAATTAAAACACACAGAGTAATTCTCATGAGTGAAGAATCTAATCTATATTGACCTAGGACCCAAGTCATAAGCTTTTCTATAAGCTGGCAATCAATGTTCCTGATATCCCATCTTATTATTAATAGATAATTATGATCCAAGTCTTAGTATTAAGAAATTAATAATAGCTTAAAACTAATTTTGTTTTTTAATTGCTATTAACTCTATTATCAATTATTTGTTAGTTTTTAAAAATGAAGTCAGTTTTTAAAAGAACATTATCAATAGATGCAGGAGTCCAGAGACCCACACATTCAGGAACAATCCTGGTCATTATATAAGAAAAAAGTATCAATAATTAAGATTACCAACTCTGATAATTTTCAGTGAAAAAAATAGCTCAAGTTTATTTAGAGTTTACTAAATTCTGAGCATGTTCTAAATTGTTTACAACCATCCTTTTGTGCAATCTTTACAATAATTCTGTAGAGTAGGTATAGATAGCTCCATTTTGTAGGTAGAGAAACGAAGCAACAAAAAGGTAAATTTTTTTCTCAAGGTCATACAGCTAAGAAGTGGTGAATCCAGGATTTAAAGCAAATTGGTCTGACATTCAGAGCCTGTGCTTCATCCCCACACTTTTCTCTGGTTAAAGAAAAGCAAGCCTAGCAAGGGTTTTATTTTGGTGTATTTAATGTGTGTATACAATAAAGTTAAATTCCCTGCTAACACCCCATACTTGGTATACAGAAAGGACATCTTGTTCTCCAGAAGCACTTGAGTGCCCCTCCTCCCTGTCCCCCCATATCCATTCTAGCCTTAGCTGCCCTGCTCTATGATCCAAGAGTCCAGGGCTGCCTTTCCCTCTGGCTTCTAGCTGGGTTTGGCAAATGGGGGGAATCAGCTAGAGATGAGAACTCTGGAGGAAAGAGTATCTGCGATATTTATTCAAAACCATTCCTTCTTCATGAAAGACTCCTGTTTTGGCAGAACCTCACTTTCTATGACTGCAGCCCTTGCCCAGTTGTGTACGGCCACACCCTCCACTTGTCATTTCAGACCTAGGGACAATAATGGCTATATCTTCTCCCCAGCTCTGAAAAGCATCCTTTATTAAATTCTTCTCAGTTATCCCTCTGGGTGTGTAAACTCTTCTCTTCTGGGATCCCAATTAACATATAATCCTTGAGAGTAAATCAGGGAGCTTCTTCCCAGGGCATGGTTATTTGTTTTAGCTGGTATAAGAAAAAACAATTATACCATTATTGCTGTAAAGAAAGAACAAATAGAAATTCTGGACAGTGCAAAAGAATTCTGGGAAGGATCTAGCAATATTAAATCACCAATGCCAGAGTCGTACATACTTGAATCTGATTGTAGTCAGCATCCATAGCCAAGAGGTGTTATTCATGGTGTCTTAGACTTGGCTCAGTTGTGCATTTTCTAGGAGACAGAACTTTTATTAGAGTAAAAGATATCCATGTTGTAGATCAAAAGGTCCATCCAAGATAATTTGAAGAGCACTAAAAGGGATTAGGTAGGGTGTACCAAATATCCATATTGATGTGAAGCTCTGTTTACCCCCTGGCACAATGGGTATAGAACATACCTTTGTATCATATCTGGGCCCCACAGGAACAAATTATTCTTCATGGAGACAGAGCAGGGGTGGGCAAGAACTCTTGTCAGAAATGTAGCTGTGTCTGATGAAGGGAGAGGACCAAGAAGTGTTCCTCTGTGGTTGATCCTGTACTCAAATGAGATTTCACATTTTAAACAATGAAGTTGATGACAGAATGTCAATGATATTAAAGTTTGAACAGCACATCCAAAGAAGACAAGAGTGTCTAAAAGACCCTAAAACATATTTCACAAAAATATGAAATTCATTAAGTAGAGCTCAGAACAATATACTTAGCCAGAAGAAAATCAAACTGCACAAATTCAATATGAAGGAAACTTTGTTGTGGAAAAGGAAACCAGAAAAAGAGTTAGTAATGAGAACCATTCAGAAAATGATTTTAGAATGATATCCAATACATGATATTAGCTGATGCAATATCTTTAATGGATTTTAAATTAGAGTTTCATAAATATACAGTTTATAAATTATGTAAAGAGTAGTAAAGATAATATCTTCAAGTAATTGTACAAGATTCTATATATTAATTCCTTGGTAAAAAAAAAAAAAAATAGTTGTTGTCCCAGTAATCTATTGTTACAAAACAAACCATCCCAGAACTGTAATGGCTTAAAGTGACAACTCCTTATTCATTCATGATTCTGTGAGTTGGCAGTTGGGTTGGGTTAAATGGGTGGTTCTTCTGCTACTCTCACCTGAGTCATATATTTAGCTGCAGTTATCTGGTGCCTCCAGGGAGGCCATGCACAATCCAAAGCCCTAAACCCGCATTGGACATCTGGTACATTGTTGGTTGGGTTTCTCTTTCCAGTGGTCTGTTGTCCTCAAGGAGCCTATTTCAAGCTTCTTTACAGAGGTTACAGGTTGTTCTAAAAGGGGTAGAGCAGCCGCAAGTAATCTCAAGGCCTGGATCCAGAAGTTGCATAGTATCAATTCTACCACATTCTATTGGTCAAAGAATATCTCAGGGCCAGCTCAGATTCAAGAGAGGTGATAAAAGACTCTACCACTTGATGGGAAAATGCTGGTCACATTTCAAGGAAACGTGTACAGATACAGGAATTATCTATGGCCATCCTTTGCAACAGATGACAGATATGTATAAATCAGATATTATTCTTATTATATGGATAATTAAATAGAAATTTAAATTCAGGGCGCCTGGGTGGCTCAGTTGGTTAAGTGACTGCCTTCGGCTCAGGTCATGATCCTGGAGTCCTGGGATCGAGTCCCGCATCGGGCTCCCTGCTCAGCAGGGAACCTGCTTCTCCCTCTGACCCTCCCCCCTCTCAGGTGCTCTCTCTCATTCTCTCTCTCTCAAATAAATAAATAAAATCTTTAAAAAAAAAAAGAAATTTAAATTCAATAAGGTATGAATCCTGAATAATACCCAGTCATAGGACTGATTTTTTGGTCTTTTGTATATTTGGGGGGACATATATTTAAGTCTTTTCTGTTCTCACATATACAAATTAAAACAGATCCCAAGACTGTTGTTCATTATTTTGCATTTATGACCCCATATACTAGTCTTTCTGCTTTCCAGTTAAATGGAAAAAATCCCAACTAAAGACTTTAAATAAACTACAAATGCAGACTAAATTCTATCAGTTAAGATTATCGTATTTTTAAAAAGTTTATTAAATATTTGAAGTAATGTCATGATGAGAAATGATGTTTATAAAAGGTAATCTGTAATTGAAATACATTGAAAAGATAATGAGTCACACTTATGGGCACTTATAATTTAATGACTTCTAACTGACTATCATATTCTGTGCCCCTAGCAAACAGCAGCTCTTGCTCTCCTAATTGTTTCTTCCCACTCATTCTTTGGATGGCAGTCACTGGAGCCAGAGGCTAACAATGGAAGATGTTCTTCTAACAACATCTGCTTGCATTGTAAAATTAGCCATGCATTAGTAGCTTTTTGCTTTTAGTTAAACTTTAATTGTGAAGAAATGAGATGCATGTATGGCACTTGTTGAAGGATATATTTTCTTCATAGAGGAAAAATTGTCAAGATGTTTAAATGCATGGGGTTAAATAAAATGAGAGAACCACTGAAACATTTATTTCCATGAATATTATACATTAGAAAGAATTAAATCAGAATTATAAAATGTTCTCTTTTTTGCTATAAAGAAAATGAAGAAAATGTGAAGTATAAATATTGTTGTTGTCACATACATAAGAGAGGCCCAACAACCAATATGTCTTCCAGGTTCTTGAAACCTAGCACCTTCCCTAGGGATTTCCGTTCTAGCTTTACTGTAAGAGAGGATACATCTGTGGCTACTCTTGGCATGAGAGAGATGGGCTTCTCTGCAAACTTTAGTGGTAAAGCTTATTTCAACCTCACCCATAGAGAAAAAAGGTGGAGAGTCTGTGGTGTAGGTTATGGTGTCACTAAGACAAAGGAAAACATTGCTCTCAATAACTGATATATATATATATTTTTTAGTTTTTGATGTAGTGTTCCATGATTCATTGTTTGCGTATAACACCCAGTGCTCTATGCAGTACATGCCCTCTTTAATACCCATCACCAGGCTAACCATCCCCCCACCCCCTCCCCTCTAGAACCCTCAGTTTGTTTCTCAGAGTCCATAGTCTCTCATGGTTCGTCTCCCCCTCCAATTTCCCCCCCATATTAACCTTTGGTACTATAAAAAGGGATTTAAGAAGGAACAGAGACTAAGCTAGACATGTGGGGTGGCTCTTTAGCAATTGTCTTCAGGATGTCTCAGAAGCTGCTATATGTTTTGAGCAGGGTTAATGTGCATTTTATACATAATATGAAATCTACTAATTAACTTACCTGGATAGTCCCTTTAAAATATTTTTCTTACCATAAATGACCCAGATTATCCTCTTATTTATGTTTAGAATCAAATATATTTCTAAATGTAATAATAATTTGTTATTGCAGTTGATATGGAAAACACACTTGATTATTTTTTCTTGCTCTCCATACTTCAGAAGACAGAAAGTGAGTAGTTCAATTGTGCAAAGTTAAGAATTCGCCACTAAATTCTTTAATCTAGTTTCTCATATTGAACTTTTTAAAATTAATATATGAAATAAAATAGTTTTGTACAAATTCACTTTTCTAGAAACTAATTATATGGCTACTATCTACTTTATTCTCTAAGAATAAAATATTCTTAGGAGAAATCCCCAAAACTTTCTCCACCCAAATCAGAAAACATGCCAGACCTGCATCTCCGTTTTATAACACTTGGAAAACTAAACCTTGGAGAGCTGTGTGCCCAGATCTGATTCTAACCTAAACTTAAGTACCTACAGTTTAAATCATTATTCATTACTAACTTGGCTTCTATTTGTAATTTCAAGAGTAGGAATAATTTTCTTGGTAAAAGAAAATTGCTGTTTCATATTAATTGAGTTTTAGATATAACTACGTGTCAGGTCATTTACACATTAGGTTTCTGAATTTATTTTTTTTCTTACTCTTGGTATGAAATACTAAAAATAAGTTATAAAGAGTAATTAGGGGGAAAAAACCTTACTCATTTGACTTGTAGAGAGAAATGTCAACTTTATGGAATAAGAAGTAGGTAAGAAAGGACCGAAAATAAAACATAACATCGAAAAATAAGCCACTAGGCATCAACCCTCCTGCTTCTATTAGTTAGGCCTTCATTTTCTGAAGTTTTTTCCGAGACCAAATTGTTTCTCAAGGAAGCTTCAGAAACAAACAACAAAGAAAGACCAAAAGAAAAAAATTCTTTAAATGCTGTGGTTGAATTTATTTTGAAAAACAGTGCACATTTTATTCCTCATTAGAGATTCAAGCATAAGCTACCACATTAAAGACTCTGAAAAGTTTCTCAGAAAAAAAAGCTGTCTTACTTTAACTCATTGTTTTCCAATATTTTATCATCACAGAACACCTTTTTCTCATAACAGCTATTAATATCCTGAGGCCAAGTGTTTCTCTGGACGCTTGGGAAATGTTCAGAAACAATGAAAATGTCTTAGCCTAGATGCTTAAGACCTGCTCTTTTACAAGAAAGTTTCATAGATTCTGATTATTTAGAAGCAAATTCATTTTAAAGTTGTCAAAATTTCATCCCTGGAGTGTAAAAGTATTGACTGCACTTATTATTCATGCAGAACAACTCAAGAGAATAATTTTAACAAGTGCAATTAAGTCAGACGCATGAATTAATTTCATATAACAAACTATTTTTGGAAAAGGAGCATTTTGAAAAAAATGTCAAGGATATCATGGTGGTTTAACTAATAATTATCCTACTTTGATTCTGGAAAAAATAACATATGTATAAAGAAATTTAGATGTTCTACTTAAAATCATCAAAAGGTCTGTATGGTTTAGCTATCCTTAGAGTATCCATGGCTTTTCCTTAGATATCCTTGCTATAGGTAGATTAAGAATTACAGGTGCACTAACATAACATTGTTCTTCATATCCACTTCAGTAATCTGTTTAATTCAAGTCAGTTAATATTTATTGAGTGCCTACTATATGCAATTCCCTATGTAGGCTTTATATCAGCTGTTTCCTATGCTTGGCCCTATATCACCTTATTTAATTCTAATATCAACACTCAGAAGTTATTCTCAGTACAGATGAGAAAGCTAAAATCCATAGAAATTAATTGACTTGTCGAAAGGTTCATAGTTGGTAAGTGGTAGAGTCAAAATATAGACCCAGATGTTCTTGCATCATCTCCAGGGATCTGTCCTCATGATTGTATATTCCCCCTCATAGATTTTATCATATGAAAGATCTCAGGGCATTGCTATTAGGAATGCGTGCTCCAGAGACTGACTGGGCTCAGATTCTGTCATTGCCATTTCATTGTGTGTAGCTTTGGGAACATAGCTTAATTTCTTTGAACATAGTGTCATATTCATTAAATGGGAATAACCTTTAAAAGGATTTAGTTAATAAATGTGAAATACTTAGAGCAGTACCTAGCCCATGATAAATGCTGTCTTACTATTATCCAGAACAATTTTAGTGGCTTTAGACTTTTGGGAGTGGGAGGGAATCAATTAGTTATTTCTTCTTTTTTCTTTTTTATATTGACTTTTTAATATTTATGATTATTCATAAACATTGTCTAAAGATTCATGAAACTCTACAATTGTGTTTTCTTATCAAATCTTAAAGACTGCTCACTTTGACTTTTAGAATTTATGCTTTTGGTATTTTCTTCCATATTTTTAAATACCTTGCAATTTATTTTTATTTCTGTATTTTAACATTGTAAGAATTGTCACTGGACTGTCATAATGGAAGATTAGGATTTAACTCTCTGTCATACAGCTACCTCTACATCACATATTCATGCTTCTAATTTCCCTGTTATCCCAATATATACAGAGCAATTTTTGGTCTATTTTGTATTCAACTGTATGTGACCCAGTGCTAATAACCTATGAATAACTCTTCCTTTACTGCAGAACTTTTGTTTTCCTTGGAGTTAATGATTACCTCTAATTTTTTTGCTTTGTTTTCCATATACCTATCACTAATTTATCCTCCTATTCTTTTCCATTTGTACAATTCTCTTGTTAATATACTAAATGCATTTGGTATTCTATGAATTTTCATATTCTTGAGGCTCTCTTCCAGAGCCTCCTTTTTGGACAGTAAGAAAGGAATACACTTTGCATCCTAAGGTTTCCTTTACCACTGCTTTGTGCTTAAACTTATGACCTCCACTTCCAGGTTTACTCCCTTGAAGACATGCATCCTCTCATGGCTTCCTGAAACAAGTGCATTGGAGTACATATTTGAGACATTGCTTTTATAGAAATGTCTATATTTTTCTTTCACATTTGAATGATAGTTTAGCTTGTTTAGATTCCAATTTGAAACATATTTTATGCTAAAAATATATTGTTTTTAGCTTTCAATGCTGATACAAAAAAAGTTCAGTAAGAATAAAAAGTCCCTATTTTTTTAAAGATTTTATTTATTTATTTGACACAGAGAGAGAGAGAGTACAAATGGGGGGGGCAGTAGGCAGAGGGAGAGGGAGAAGGAGAAGCAGGCTCCCCACCTAGCAGGGAGCCCAGTGCGGGCTCATGCGGGGCTTGATCCCAGGACCCTGGGATCAGGACCTGAGCCAAAGGCAGATGCCTAATGACTGAGCCACCCAGGTGCCCCAAAAAGTCCCTGTATTTTTGACCTTTAGAGTAAGATCTTTTTTTCTCTTTCTCTCTAAAAACCTTTTCTTGTCTTTGTTCTGAAATTTTATACAAATGTGTCTTTTTGACTCTATTTCCATCCGATGTGGTAGCATTGGATTATAATTCAATGAATAAAATAAATATCTATGAAACCATACTGGCATGAACAAGTAAAAGTATCTGTGGGCCTTTTAATTAGGAAATTTTCTCAAATTATTTTGTTAATAAATTGATAATATTTCTCTGTCTTCCCTCTTGGATGCCTGATCTTTTGAGGTCCTCTTTCAATTTTCTTATCCTCTCTCTACTATTTTCTCTTTGATTAACTTTCTACCATCTAGGAGATTTCTTCAACTTAATCTATAAATGCTTTTATGGAGTCTTTCTATTTGCATCATTTTAATTTTCAACAGGCATTTTTTATTCCATAAATGCTATTTTTATAACGTTAGGCCCTTGTTTCATGAATCAATATATTTTCTTATCTCTGTATCATTAGCATTTCTTTTCTAAGTTTTTATTTTGTAAACCTACAATAAAGTTTCAAAATTAGTAGTGTTGTCATATACCCACAGTTACTCCCTTCTAATGCTAACATCTTGTATAACCATTGCACAATGACCAAAAAAAAAAAAGAGAGAGAAAAAATTAACCTTGATAAAATACTATAAATTAAACTATAAGACTTCATCCAGATTTTACCAATTTTTTTCTCTAATGCCCTTGTCTCGCCCAGGATTCTCCACTGAACTTGATTATCATGTCTGCTTAGTTTCTTTCAGTCTGTGACAGCTACTCAGTCTTTCCTTGTCTTTCCTGACCTTACTTATAAAGAGTATTGATCAATTGTTTTGTAACGTATCCTTCAATATGGGTTTATGTGATGTTCTTCCATGATTAGATTGAGGTTGTGGATTTTGGATAAAACTGTCAAGGTAATGTGCCCTTCTCTGTTTATTGTATCAGAGATATGTGATGTTGATATGTCTTATTACTGATGATGTTTACCTTGATCACTTAAATAGTGTAATGTCTGTGTTTTATCCAATATAAAAGTAATTTTCCTTTTTTTAACCTTTGCAGTTAATAATTATTTTAGGGGTGGTTCCTGAGACTGTAATATCCTGAAATGTCATTTGTACCTTCATCTTAGTGTCCATCACCATTGGTAGATATTGCTTATAATAATTATAGTTGTTGTGTCTAAATCTGCTTTCTATTTTTGCATGCCTTCTGCATCTATTAATTGAAGTTATTTTGTAAGGAAGAGTTGTGTCTTCTTTTCTACTTATTTGTTCAATTATTTATTTATGTAAGTATACACTCAAGGATGTTTATTTTATTCTTTCAATTTAGTCCAGTACTATCATTATTTATCTTCTTGCTCTAATAGTTCTAGCTTTGGTCCTTACAGTCATTTCAGATTGGCTCTGGTGACCTTTCAGTGCACATCTACCTATTTTTGAGCACTTCCTTACTTCAGAAATGGCACAAAGTACACAAAAAATACAACAAGTTGCTCTTGTCTCATCTTGTGGTTACCCTCTCTCAACCCCGGAATCCACCACTTCTCTAAGGAGCCCTGGTTCTATTTATTAAATAATGACATTTAGAAACTAAATCTTGGCCCCAAGTTTACCATTGCTTCTAGAACCTCTCAGTGGATAGACCTTGAAAATACATGTATAAACAATAAAGTATGCACATACATGCACACACAAACATGCATCTATATTCTCATGTCTGTTTAGGTGCATGTGTGTATACATATGCATATGTGTGTATATATAAGCATTAATTTATATTGATAGCTTCAATTCTAACCGCAGAGTTCACCTAGCCTTTCCTTTTTCTGTATCTATAACATCTTTGTCCAAAACAGAAAAATGTCTCTCACTGTACATTATTTACAATATATTCATTTATTTATTCAGCCCTACTCTGCATCTAAAATAGCTCCAAAATTCTGACCTATAGTCCTGTGATAATCAAGCTGGTTAACTAGAGTGCAACATTTGTGCACTATTTTTTTTTTTGTTATTAGTCTTATAGAATCCAAGCAAAATGCTATTTTCTAAAGTAATGTACTGTATTAGCTTCCTAAGGCTGCCATAACAAAGTGCCAAAAACTGAATGGCTTAAAACAACAGAAATTTATTTTCCCACAGTTTTGGAGGTTAGAAGTCTGAAATCAAGGTGGCTGAGGTGTCATGCTCTCTGTGGTGGCTCTAGGGGGGAAATTCTCTGCTTCATCTAGTTTATGTCATTTGCCAGCAATCCTCAGTGTTCCTTGGCTGGTAGATACATTAATCTGGTTTTATGGCCATCTCACAGTGCATCTTCAAATTATCTTCTGTGTGTCTGTGTGTCCAAATCCCCCCCTTTAATGAGAACACTAGTCATCGGATTAGGCCCCATCCTAATGACCTCATTTTAATCTGACTATCTCTGTAAAGACTGCATCTGTAAAGACCGCATCTTTTGGAGTCCACTTACATTCTGGTGATTTTTTTAAGTTTATGTACAATTTTTATTCTTATTCTTTGTGAGGTACAGTTGTGTGGGTTTTGACAAATGCCTGAAGTCATGTATCCACCACCATAGTCGTAATACTAAACAGTTCCATCAATGGCCACTTTGCCCCTATTGTCTTTTTGTAGGTCCCCTTACCTCCTACCACTAACAACTTTTTGAAGTTTTATTTCCCCTATATGTATTTTCTTTCAAGGTTTTATTTTTTGTTTGGTGTTTCTTTTTGTTTGTTTTAGTTTCTGTCTTTGATATTAAAGGATTTTACAAAGTGTGATCACATTTGGCTATCTGTTCACATTTAAGAGTTGGAGAACCGAATGCTGACTAGAAGCTCTGTCTATGTGATACTGTGTGCTGTCAGTGAACTGTGGGTGGCTGCAGAGTAGAGTGAATCTTGGCCATTTCCTTGAGAGAGCCCCTGATGTTAGTGTATTTTCCCTTGAGCTTGTCTCATTTTCTAGAGAAAGCACTTCTAAATTCATGATAAAAAGGCCTAATCCTATCTGTAACCACAAAATTCCTGGAGTCTGGTGGAGATGAATGTGTAAGGGGTCACAGACATATAATATAGCACTTACTTTATTCCAAAATTTCAGAATGAAAATCCCAGTCTCAGCTGTACCTAGGATGCCCCCAGGCCAGAGACTTTCAGTATAATCTTCTTTAGACAATGAACATTGTTACAGGTTGAATTGTGTCCCCTCAAAATTCGTATGTTGAATTCCCTTTTAAAAAAAACGATTTTACTTATTTATTTGAGAGAGAGCATGAGAGCGAGAGAGAGAGAGAGATCACGAGCATGGGGGAGAGGGAGAGGAGAAGCAGACTCCCCGCTGATCAAGGAGCCCGATGTGGGACTTGATCCCAGGACCCTGAGATCATGACCTGAGTTGAAGGCAGATGCTTAACCAACTGAGCCACTCAGGTGCCCCGTATGTTGAATTCCTAACACCCTCAGAATGTGACCTTATTTGGAGATACAGGATTTTTACAGAGGTAATCAAGGTAAAATAAAGCCATTAGGTTGGGCCCTAATCTAAAACCCTTTTCCTATGATCCCTAACATACAGATTGATTGCATTTAATTCATAAGTATATAACAGTCTTTGTCACATTGTATTATGGTTAGTAATTTCTACTGTTTGAATATTGTGCATGGTGAGGGGAAATAATTTATTTTTACATATCTAAATCTGTTGTTTTTTAAAGAGCTAAATATATTGCTTTGCATGGAGGACCCACACCAAGAAGTGCATCCTTTTGTTGTTGGGCAAACTGATAAACATCTAGTGTTTCCTAAAGGACAATTCCTGCATGGGAGATGGGAGGGGGGAGACAGAGTCATTGAAAAACTCATTTAACTGTTTCTTAAATAAACTTTCCCCAAATTCTCTAGATTATAGTTCTGTCTTGACGCTTACTTCCAGAAGTACCTAGTGATGTTTATTCTAACCCTTTCAGGGATTCTGTGGGTATTTACTTCTCAAAATCTTGCTGTCATGGAATTCAACTTTCTCATTTCTATTTAATCAGTTATCATTTTCCAACTTCCAAGATATATACTGGAAATTTTATTTGGACGTTTGAGTTTATGACCAAAAGATAAAAATCTATTATATCATTTGTGCGGGGTTTGAGGAAGGAATGAAAGTTAATGTCTGAGTTCAACCCACAATGTTTAAAAGGAAGCATGTGATTTTCATTTTTTTCTAGACAGATGGTTGAAGCTTTCCCCAAATTCCTTATTATAGGGAACAAAAGTCATAATAGAAAGAGCTCAGGCTTTAGAATCAGAGATAAATATGGGCCTGAAATATAACTTCATGTGACTCCATCTTTAAGGTGGATGACAGATAAGGAAAAAGGAGGCCAAACAAAGAGGGATAATTTCAGAAGTTATTGCTTTAATTCATGTGAGATAAACTGAGAACCCTGGTAGGTGTTGTAAGAGTGAGTTCAAGAGAAATAAAAGATATAAGAAATACATGGAAAGTAATATTTATAGAATCAGTGATCAAATAATATTTATAGAATGAGTCAAGTGTGGCTTCAGTGTTTCTGCTTTGTAAATTTGGTAGGACAGTGATGTCATTCTCTAAGGAAACAAAAAGAGGAGGAGCTTTAGGGAAGCTTCTGAGTTTAGTTGAAATTTTTTCATCTTGTATTGAGTCTGAGTTGTAAGTACATCCATATTTACAGGTGCCTGTATACTTGAATGAGAAAAACCAGAGAGTTCTATTCTAAAGATATTCTAAAGATAAGTATTTGAGAGTTTTTAGCATGTAAAATGACATTACCATGAATATAGATTTGATCACCCAATAAGAGTAAGAAGGTTGAGAAGAAAGGTGGGGAAAGAATTCTGAGGTCCATCATCACTGAGAATACATAGTTTCCTTTCTTATTGGTGTACAACTTCCAAACTGAGAAACATGGACCAGGCCATGAAAAGTAATTGAGTTCATTGTAAGAGTTGCTAAGAACATAGCTTTCCTTTTGGGCAAGGACCATGCATTTGAGTAATGCTCAAATTCCTTCTTCAGGACGAAAGAATGCAAAATAGCAACACTATTTAACATGTTTAAGTTGCCAGTAACCTGTTACCTCATTTTCTCAACAACATTTAACTCTCTCAGGAAAAGTCTTAAATGGCATATTCATTACAGAAGGTTAGAGAAAACAAAAAAAAATTATAAGAAAATAAAGCTATAACTTGCAATCCCATCACCAAGAGTAAAAGATTTTAATACTTTGCCATATTTCTTTAGGCTCTTATGTCTTACATATTTAATAAAAGTGTGATCATATTCTGTATTCAGCTTTATATCTTTATCATTTAGCATTATATATTATGAAATTTCTCAGAATTATCTTTAATACTTTTTTTTTCCAGAAGAAAATCTGCAAAGGATTCAATACCATCCTGATTTTAATTTGAGAAAAAAAATCACTTTTTAAGCGAATGTCAAGTTTTCCATGATTTGTCTCATTCTTGAAATCCAAGCCATTTGGATAACATTTACACATTTACAGTATTTTCTCTTGGCCAGTGTTTATAGCACCTCATGTTTTCACTTATAAAAGTAAGAAGTTTCTCATCTGTCTGCGTTGTTTATAAGGCACTCACGAACAGCAGCAAATATATTGACTAAAGATTAGAGTAATAAATAATAGAGCTATGGATTAGCAGCTGCTTTTAACATTCTCACAATTCTTTATAAGCTTGGTACTGATCCTTGCATACATTTGAGAGTACATTGCTCACCTTGTGAGAGGTACATTAACTCTTTCAAGTCCCAAGGGCGCCATTTAGTAAATGACTTCTTTAGTGCTCTAAATGTACCTTAGTGCCCTGAAAGAGACACATTAATCTTCAGAACATCCCATGAGTACATAGGTCAGGAAATGGAATTTCTTGGTTTTCTCAGCACAGAACATTATGAAGCTTACATAATTACACAGGCAATTCTCATTGGATTCTATTTTCCTAAGTTCCTAAGTATCACCCAGCTTCAAGGCCTTAAAAAAGAAAGAAGAATTATTCACACAGATGACTGTTTCAGTTGAATTCCTAGAGTAACTGGAAAGAGAAACCCTAACTTTAATTGCATCATCAGAGTCATTCTGAGTGACTTACTACAGAAAGAACACACTTGAGTCATTTAAGGAAAATGCAGTTATAAAAATGATATGAAAACTCAAAGACAGCCATCAACTTTGTACTTACAAGAATTTGCTGATTACTGGATGAAAGAAGGATACTTTATGATTTATAACCCAAGAAGAAAATAATTCTGATTAATTTCATCAATTCAGTTTATAGGACATAAGGTGATTTTGTATAAGTCTCTAAGTTAAAATGAAATATAATCAGTATGAAAAATTTATAGACTGCTATATTTAAAACTGTGGGATATTTTTCCTTTAGTTTTTCTATTTATCTGTTACAGGATTTCTCACAATGCAAAGATATTATAACCCCTAGATTTTAAGTCACTACTTTTTATTCTTTTTCTGGTTTTGACCACCTACAAAGTAAAGAGCAATATAAAAATTCTAAACGTTTTCTTATTAATATTGTCTGCTTTTTAATTTAGTAAAATTCCATATGGGGGGGTCTCACCTTCCCAAATATAAGAAAACAGGGGTCTTCAAAGCATGCCTTCTTTGGAATAAGAAAATGCATATAAAATTCTTAGTCTAATCACTGGCACATAATTAAAGCTCAATGTTAGCCAAAGTTGTTGAAAGTAAAAAAAAAAAAAAAAGTCAAATGAATGAAAATATTGGAATATACTCCAATCTGTTTAAGACTTTGAAGCTTTCTGAAAACATTCGTAATTATCTAAGTTTAACTTTTTTTCTGAATCTGAAAAAACTCAACCATGAGGTTCACCAAGTTCTCTCAATAGCATGCCTACGGGAAAGAAGAGGCAAATAGGGGCGCCTGGGTGGCTCAGTTGGTTAAGCGACTGCCTTCGGCTCAGGTCATGATCCTGGAGTCCCGGGATCGAGTTCCGCATCGGGCTCCCTGCTCGGCAGGGGGTCTGCTTCTCCCTCTGACCCTCCCCCTCTCATGCTCTCTCTCTCTCTCTCATTCTCTCTCTCAAATAAATAAATAAATAAATAAAAGAAGAGGCAAATAGTAGTGCTTGGCCTTGAAAATCTGTGCTGTGAGGATAGCTCCTGGGGAAGGGGTGAGGAAGTGGTCTCCAGGTTCTGTTGCAATGTGTGAAGGAGAACGGCAAATTCAAGTTTAGCCCAGGCCAGTACTGAGAATCTGGTGGGAGAGAAGTTGAATAGACCCTGCAGGAGTCTCCAGATGGTTTTACGGCCCCATAAAGGGGAGGCGGTAGGGTGATCATAGGCTCTCCATTTACTCTGTAGAAGAACGACAGCTCTAGCTAAGAGTTTAGAGGGCCACATCCAGCACTTGGTCACTAGGGATAGTTAAGAGTTAGTATGCCAAGCAAAAATTTAGGCTAGAGAAGTCTTCATTTCTTTTGCAGAAAACCTAGAATATAATGAGAATATTGAGATAGATACTATTCAGAGAAACTATTAAAATGCATTGTGACAGGAGGCAGGAAGAAGACTTTCATTCAGGGGTCACAGAAATTACAAGTATGAACATCATAAAACTATTTTCAGTGCTGATGGGTACACAACCAAAATGTTTTCTGCTTATCTGCAGAGATTTGCTTCTTACTTTGAGTTGAGACTTCAAAAAATCAGCCTAAAGAGTATTTCACTGAGGCAATTGTGTCCAAAACTCTCTTATTTGATGTTGCATTTTTAATAGTACATTGTGACAATAAATTTACTGCTATGTAGTATTCAACATAAATTGTTTTAATTTTTATGATAACTCTGCAGTAGTATAATTATCCCCAATTTACATAAGAAAACTGAGATTCAGAGATGTTTAGGCATCAGTATCTCATTGACCTGGGATTACTCATCAGTCTGTTTAGCTCCAAAGGGTTTCTATCACACTGCTTTTTTAAAGTTTTTATTTAAATTCCAATTAACATAAAATGTAATTTTAGTTTCAGGTGTACAATATACTGATGCTACACTTCCATACATTGCCCAGTGCTCATCAAAAGTGCACTCCTTAATCCCCATCACATATTTAATTCATCCCGCATCCACCTCCCCTCTGGTAACCCATCAGTTTGCTCTCTATAGTTAAGAGTCTTTTTCTTTCTTTTTTTTAAAGATTTTATTTATTTGAGAGAGAGAAAGAGAGCAGAGAGAGAGAACATGAGCCGGGGTAGAGGGGCAGAGGGAGGAGAAGCAGGCTCCCCACCAAGCAGGGAGCCCAACGTGGGGCTGGATCCCAGGACCCCGGGATCATGACCTGAGCCAAAGGCAGATGCTTAACCGACTGAGCCACCCAGGCACCCCTAAGTCCTGATTTGCCTCTCTCTCTCTCTTTTGTCCCCTTTGCTCATTTGTTTCATTTATTAAATTTCACATGAATAAAATCATATGGTATTTGTCTTTCTCTGACTCACTTATTTCACTTAGCATTATACTCTCTAGCCCTATCCCTGTCTTTGCAAATCGGAAGATTTTATTCTTTTTTATGGCTGGGAAATATTCCAGTGTGTGTGTGTGTGTGTAATTTCTTTATCCATTCGTCCATCAGTGGACCCTCAGGCTATTTGCATAATTTGGCTATTGTAAATAATGCTGCTATAAACATAAGGGTGCATGAATCCCTTTGAATTAGTAGTTTTGTATTCTTTGGGTAAATACCTAGTAGCACAATTGCTGGATCATAGGGTAATTCTATTTTTAACTTTTCGAGGAAACACCATACCATTTTTCAGAGTGGCTGCAGCAACCAGTTTGCATTCCCACCAACAGCACACAAAGGTTCCTCTTTCTCCACGTCCTTGCCAACACCTGTTGTTTCTTGTGTTGTTGATTTCAGCCATTCTGACAGATGTGAGGTGATATCTCACTGTAGTTGTGATTTGTATTTCCCTGATGATGAGCATCTTTTCATGGTCTATCGGTCATCTGTACGTCTTCTTTGGAAAAATGTTCATGTCTTCTGCCCATTTTTTTAAAGATTTATTTGCGAGAGAGAGAGAAAAAAAAAACTAGGAGGAGTGGCAGAGGGAGAGGAGAGAGAATCTCAAGCAGACTCCATGCTGAGTATGGAGCCTGACATGGGGCTCAATCCCACTATCATGAGATCACAATCTGAACTGAAATCAAGAGTCAGATGCTCAACTGACTGTGCCACCCAGGTGCCCCTTCCCATTTTTAAATGGATTATTTTTGGGGGGGTGTTGACTCTATAAGTTCTTTATATATTTTGGATACTGGCCTTTTATCAGATATGTCATTTACAAATATCTTCTTCCATTTTGTAGGTTGCCTTATAGTTCTATTGTTTTCTTCACTGTGCAGATGCTTTCTATTTTGATGAAGTCCAGATAGTTTATTTTTGCTTTGGTTTCCCATGCCTCAGGAGACATATCTAGAAAGATATGTAGCAACGGCTAATGTCAAAGAGGTTACTTACTGCCTGTGTTCTCTTATAGGATTTTTATGGTTTTTAGGTCTCACATTTGTGTCTTTAATCCATTTTGAATTTATTTTTGAGTTTGGCATAAAAAAGTGATCCAGTTTTATCTTTTGCATGTAGCTCTCCAGCTTTCCCAATACCATTTGATGAAAAGACTGTCTTTTTCCCATTAGATATCCTATCCTGCTTTGTTGAAGATTAATTGACCATATACTTGTGGGGTTCAGTTGTGGGTTTTCTGTTCCATTCTATTCATATATACGTCTATTTTTGTGTCAGTAACATACTGTTTTGATTATTACAGCTTTGTAATACAACTTGAAGTCTGAAATTGTGATGTTTCCAACTTTGTTTTTCTTTTTCAAGGTTGCTTTGGAAATTCTGGGTCTTTTGTGGTTCCACACAAATTTCAGGATTGTTCTAACTCTGTGAAAAATGCTGTTAGTATTTTGATGGGGATTGCATTAAATGTTTAGATTGCTTTAGGTAGTATAGACATTTTAACAATATTTGCTCTTCCAATCCCTGAGCATAGAATGTCTTTCCATTTCTTTGTGTCACTTTTAGTATCTTTCATCAGTGCTTTATAATTTTCAGAGTACAAATCTTTCACCTCTTTGGTTAGGTTTATTCCCAAGTATCTTATTGTTTTGGGTACAATTGTAAATGGGATTGTTTTCTTAATTTCTATTTTTTTCTGCTTCATTCTTGGTGTATAGAAATGAAATTTATTTCTGCACATTGATTTGTATCCTGAAACTTTACTGAATTTGTTTATCAGTTATAGCAGTTTTTTGGGTGTAGTCTTTAGGATTTTCTATATATAGTATCATGTCATCTGCAAATAGTGAAAGTTGTACTTCTTCCTTACTGATTTGGATGCCTTTTATTTTTGTTATCTGATTGTTGTGGCTAGGACTCAGAACTACGTTGACAAAAAAGTGGTGAGAGTAGAAATCCTTTTCTTGTTCTTGACCTGAGAACCGAGAGCTCTAAGCTGAGAGCTTTTCCCCATTAAGGATGATGTTAGCTGTGGGTTTTTCATAGATGGCCTTTATTATGTTGAGGTATGTTCTCTCTAAACCTATTTGTTGAGGTTTTTTTTTATCATGAATGGATGTTGTACTTTGTCAAAAATAGATGCTTTTTCTGCATCTGTTGAAATGACCACATGGTTCTTTTCCTTTCTTTTATTAATGTGATGTATCACATTGATTGGTTTGCAAATATTGAACCACCCTTGCAACCCAGGAATAAATCCCACTCGATTGTGGTGAATGATTTCTTTAATGTATTGTTGAATTCGGTTTGCTAGTTTTTTGGGTTTTTTTTTTTTTTGAGAATTTTTGCATCCATGCTCATCAGGGATATTGGCTTATAGTTCTCTTTTTCAGTGGTGGCTTTAACTGATTTTGGTATTGGGGTAATGATGGCCTCATAGAATGAATTTGGAAGTTTTCTTTCCTTTTCTATTTTTTGGAATAGTTTGAAAAGAATAGAGTTAATAAACTCTTCTTTAAATATTTGGTAGAATTTGCCTGTGAAGCCATCTGGCCCTGAACTATTTTTTGTTGAGACTTTTTTTGATTACTGATTCCATTTCTTTGCTGGTTATCAGTCTTTTCAAGTTTTCTAGTTCTGTTTCAGTTTTGATAGTTTATATGTTTCCAGGAATTTCTCCATTTCTTCCAGATTGTCCAATTTGTTGGCATGTAGTTATTTTCAATTGTTTGTGTTTCTGTGGTGTCTGTTGTTACTTCTCCTCTCTCATTTGTGATTTTATTTATTTGAGGCCTCTCTCTTTTTTTCTTGATAAGTCTGGCTAGAGGTTTATCAATTTTATTAATTTTTCCAAAGAACTAGCTCCTGGTTTCATTGATCTGTTCTATTGCTGTTTTTTTTTTTTCATTTCTATATCATTTATTTCTGCTCTGATCTTTATTATTTCCTTCCTTATGCTGGCTATAGGTTTCATTTGTTGTTCTTTTTTTAGCTCCAATTAGGTGTAAGGTTAGGTTGTATATTTGAGATTTTTCTTGCTTCTTGAGGTAAACCTGTATTGCTGTATATTTCACTCTTAAGAACCACTTTTGCTGCATCCCAAAGGTTTTGGACCATTGTGTTTCCATTTTCATTTGTTTCCATGTATTTTTTTTTTATTTTTCTTTGATTTCTTGGTTGACCCATTCAATGTTTGGTAGCATGTTGTTTAACCTCCATGTATTTGTGTTCTTTCCAAATTTTTGGTTGTGGTTGACTTCTTGTTCACAGTGTTGTGGTCAGAAAAGGCACATGGTATGATTTCAATCATTTTTTATTTGTTGAGGCCTGTTTTTGACCTAATATGTGCTCTATTCTGGAGAATGTACCATGTGCAGTTGAAAAAATTGTGTATTCTGCTGTTTTAGGATAGAATTTCTGAATGTATCTGTTAAGTCCATCTGATCCAGTGTGTCATTCAAAGCCATTGTGTCTTTGTTGATGCTTTGTTTAGATGATCTGTCTACTGATGTCAGTCAGTTGTTAAGGTGCCCTACTATTATTGTATTATTTTCAATTAGTCCCTTTATTTTTGTTATTAATTGTTTTATATATTTTGGTGCTCCCATGTTGGGTGCATAAATATTTACAATTATTATTTCTTCTTGTTCAATCATCCCCTTTATGATTATATAATGCCCTTCTTTGTCTGTCCTGCAGTGTTTGTTTTAAAGTCTAGTTCATCCCATATAAGTATTGTTAGCCTAGCTTTCTTTTGATATCTATTTGCATGATAAATGTGCCTCTACCCCTCACTTTCAATCTGCAGGTGTCTTTAGGTCTAAAATGAGTCTCTTGGAGGCAGCCTATAGGGTCTTGTGTTTTTATCCATTCTGATGCCCTATGTCTTTTGTTTGGAGTGTTTAGTACATTTATATTCAAAGTAATTACTGATAGATATGTGTTTTTATTTTTTTATTTTTATTTTTTATTACTTGTTTTGTCATTGCTCTGGAGATTTTCTCTGATCCTCTCTTGTCTTTGTCATTTTTGGTCTCTCCTTTGCACTCCAAGAGTCCCTTTAATATTTCTTGCAGGGCTGGTTTAGTGGTCACAAATTTCTTTGAGTTTTATTTGTCTAGGAAGCTCTTTATTTCTCTTCCTATTCTGAGACACTCCCTGAAGTGCTAGGCCCTGGGCACTTCATGACTCTTCTTCACAAGGCCATTACTTTCAGGAGCAAGAGACATAACTGGCTTTTCTAACACAGAGAAGAAAACAGAAACTTAGACAAAAATGCCAAGGCAGAGGAATTTATTCCAAATCAAGGAATAAGATAAGGCCATGGCCAGAGATCTAAGCAAAACAGATACAAGTAACATGCCTGATGGAGAATTTAAAGCAACAATCATAATGATACTCACTGGGCTTGAGAAAAGAATAGAAAATATCAATGAGACTCTTACCACAGAGATAAAAGAGTTAAAATTTTAAGAGCCAATCAGAGATGACAATATAATAAACAAGATTGGAAGCAGTTTTGATGCAATTAACAGCAGGCTGGAAGAAGCAGAGGGACAAATTAGTGACCTAGAAGACAAAATAATGGAAAATAATGAAGCTGAACAAAAAAGAGAAAGAATTATGGGACTTAGGGAACTCATGACTCCATCAAATATAATAACATTCATATTATAGAAGTTTCAGAAGAATAAGAGAGAGTAAAGGGAGCAGAAAATTTATTTCAAGAAATAATATCAGAACACTTCCCTAATGTAGGGAAAGAAATAGACATCCAGATCCAGGAGGCAGAGAACTCCCATCAAAATCAACACAAGTAAGCTAACACCAAGACATATTGTAATTAAATTTGCAAAATATAGTGATAAAGAAAAATCTTAAAAGCAGCAAAACAAAAGAAGTCCTTAACTTACAAAGGAAAACCCATAAGACTAGCTGGAGATTTCTCAACAAAATCTTGGCAAGCCAGAAGGCAGTGGCATGATATATTCATGCTGAATGGGAGAAATCTGCAGCCAAGAATACTCTATCCAGCAAGCCTACTATGCTCCTTTTTATAACTGGGTTTTGTAATAATTAGGAAAATATTGTGTAAACTATAAAGGGTTTTTTTTATTGGCTTACATGCTTGAAATGACCAGAGATAAGGCAGGCTTTGGCTCATTGCAGTGGATGGTTGAACTCAGCAGTTCTGTGGGTCAACTCTGCCTTTCCTTTTCCCATACTTCCACTCCACTGGGCTGCAATAGGGTTAAGCATCACATCCAGGCACCATATCATCAGAGGAAAAAAAAAAAAATCAGAGAATGAAAGCCCTACATTTCATTCTGGTTGGACCAACTCATTTGAAGTGTACTGGACAGTCACCAAGATGGGGATGTGTGAGTTATGCTAAATGACTAAAGTCATCTAGAGTTTCTTTCCTGCTGCCAGAGGTGGGATCAACCCACTGGAACTAAATAACTACTTCCTAGTGGCAAAGGAGGGGATTGGATGCTTTTCATGGAAGGAAACTACTAATTTCCACTACAATTTCTAGTAAATGTGGAGTGAATTAAATAGAAAAAAAAAAGATTTATTTTTAAAACTTTCTGTCAGATAACTTTTTATTTTAGTAAAAACTTTTTATTTTTGTTAAATCTATTCATATTATTAAGTATCCATGTGCCATAAACAAGCAAACAAATAACCTTTGCATAATAGCAAAGGTTAAATGATTACAGTTCAGTTTCTTAAAATTTTAAGGAAGGAGACTTTCCAAATTAGTGGAGTGAAAAAATAGTGAAGATTGTAAACATTATAAATGTAGGAAATGTTTTGGCAATGCATGCTTGGAAAAGCCATTTGAAAATTACCTGATAAACTAAAAATAAAGGTAGTGGAATGAACTTTGTGGTTAGTACCCTGGTTACTGATCTTGCACAGAGACAATCATCTTAATATAATCATTACTGCTAATGCTAAATTGGGACAGAGCTACTCACAGCAGGCAGCACTAACAAACAAGCAGCCTAACACTCTTTAAGGCATGAGGAGAAAGAACAGAATGCTATCATTATGGATCCTTTATCCATTCACAAAATACAAATAACATGCCCAAGAAAGTCTAAGGAAACCAAGAAGCGGTCACATGAATAACAAATGGAATATTATAACAATGAAATATTGTTCAATACAAGAAGAGAATGGGCTGAAATAAACAATTTTCCTTGGCCTAATGCTACCTGACAGAACAGAAACACAAGCTGCTTGAAGAGCCATCTCTTCTCCTTGTCCTGTAAAACCTACTCAGCCTTAATATAGCTCCCAACACAGAGGCTGAGCTCAATAAATATTTGTGGAACTCATAAAGAGTGTGGTGATAAGTACCACTGAGAACAGTATTAAACATAGCCACTATTCTCAGATATTTCTTAGTGACTAGAGTATTTATTCTTAAGTAGGTGCTTACTGTGTTCAAAGTGTCTGGTATTCCAATTCCAGTATTCTCTCTCCTCAAGTTCCCTAAAGGATTTCTTTTTGTCTTTACATCAGCATATCTTGTATTACTTCATAATGAAATAGAAGCCATCGGGGGCGCCTGGGTGGCTCAGTTGGTTAAGCGACTGCCTTCGGCTCAGGTCATGATCCTGGAGTCCCTGAATCGAGTCCCGCATCGGGCTCCCTGCTCAGCGGGGAGCCTGCTTCTCCCTCTGACCCTCCCCCCTCTCATGTGCTCTCTCTCTCTCATTCTCTCTGTCTCAAATAAATAAATAAAATCTTAAAAAAAAAAATAGAAGCCATCAATGAGAGCTGCCTAGCCGTTTCCTCTTCGAGTTCTTGTCTGTTGCTGAGAGCACCCGTGCTTCCAACTCCTGAAGTTTACACTTTTGCCTGGACACTTTCCCCCCTCTTGAATTGCCTCATCGATTTTCTCTGTCTTTTCTGGATATTCTAGATATTTTAGCTCCACCTCTCTCTTACCCTTCACCATAGAAACATACTCAGTTATCCTCCTTCGATATTTATTTTTTTAAATGAACACATGTCCTTTTTCTGAACTCTCATATCTTTCAAGTTGAGATCATCTCTCTCTTTCTCTTAGTCACCAAATTATTTAAAAGAAATTGCCCACCCTTGATTTCCCAATTTCCTCAACTCACCATCACTAAAGTCAACTACAATTGGACCTTAATCTTTACAATTCTAATAAAATGACACAAATCTCAGAAGAAATCCTGACTTCCAAATTCAACTGGACTGTTTCCAAATGGAGGTGCACATATTCTAAAGTGGACAGGAAACAACACACATGACTATAAGAACAGAATATCAGGTGTTTGTCCTTCTACGCACTTGGCACAAAGCCATGAAGAGAAAACGTCTGTTAAATAGAATTATGTGAGAATTCCCTTATGAATAGAAGTATGTGTGTAGTCAAAATGTGCAGTACTCATAATACATTCTTATTTTTACATATTCTCCAAGCTTTTACTGCAAATATATGTTGCAAAAAGTACAGCATTTAAATTACAATCTGTTGTGTACTTTCTGTTATACTGCTCTGAATAAATATCTGAAACGCCTTGAGTGCTGAATGCCAAAGATGATTGAAATCCCTCTGAGCCGTAAATTTAAAATGTGTTCTCTGTGGTGGTGAGGATTTTTGCATTATGTAAAAGATATAATTGGATACTCTATCCTGAAAGGAAGACAGGATAAATATTACAGAATTCTGCATATCTGATTTCCCTCCTTTTAAAAGTAGAAATAGGTTGTATCAGCTTACATGAAAGTGGAAAATAAAATATAAAATGATACAAGTCAACATCCATTTTGTTTTTTCTTCCTCTAATTCAAGTAGCCCCTAATTTAAACATTCAGACTAGCAGCTGACTTTTTGTTGATGCTATTGTTAAGTTCAGTCTAGCATCTTAGTGAATGCATGAGAATTTCAGTCTGTTGAATGAGGAATTAGGTCCTCCTGAAATTTCAGAGTCTGCCAAACCTCAGAGACTCTGACCTTCTGCTACAACTGCCAAATCGTAGCAGAGCCATTTTTCAGCAGTTTTCCAAACAGGGGTAGCCAAAGAGATGAGTAGGCATTATACTGCTGCTTAGAACCTGTAACTTCAAGAGCACTGAATAGGCTAACAATTTCCTAAACATTTCCCAAGCAGACTAGAGAGAAACAAGCATATAGAAAATTTATGCTTAGTCTTTAAAGGCTTTTAGGGAGGGGAAAGTCATATTTTATAGAGGTAACTAATTTTTAAAGTAGGAATTATAAATTGCTGGGTAGTTAATCATCAAGAATGGGTTTACCTGGTTTAATTACTGCATAAGAATCACCTATAAGCAGAGTCCTAAAAAGCATGTTTGCTAAGAGGAGGGAAATAGGTGCAAGCATTAACTCGTGCTGGTCACGGGTACAGAAGCACGCAAGAGTTAATAGGTTAATAACAGGTGTAGGACGAGTGTGCAGGGTATAAAGTGGTAATAGGGGGGCAGGCAATACAAGAACAATGGAAAGAAGCAGAGGACATTTTTTAACCTCATAATTTTGTCTAGAATCAGCTCAACTGCCAGGTAAATGAAATGGGAAATGTGTGTGTGTGTGTGTGTGCGCGCACATGCATGCACGTATGTGTTTTTAGGATCAGAGATAATGTTTAAAATCATCCATTTCAAGAAATACTGCCAATCAAATGGAAAGATGACTGACGTGTTTGTTCCATTGGCAGATGGTTTAGATGTTGATTTTGTTAGTGTATAAGCTGTTTGGCTTGGGTGTCTACATACTGCTTTTTGAAGGTGACTAAAAATCTCTGCACCTGCCAAATCTCATATTTAACATTCAACAGTTGGTGATGATGGCAGGAATATCATTCAGAGATAAAAATCTCTATTAGTAAAAAAAAAAAATCTCTATTAGTCATGCTATTTAAGTGGACTATTACCAAAACCTAAGCAAATGGAAACCTGGATTAATTCAAACTTAAATTCAAGGTCTGATTTTTGTCCTTTGAGCCTGCTAAGACACTTAGTCTAATACTCAGCACTTAATCGATTTCACAAAAGCATCATAGTAACATGAATGGATAATCTAAGACCATAATAAATAGTGGCATTTACTATACTTTAATTACCATAATGACCTGCAAATGTAGAAACATCAGTCCCCAAAATTTTGGGAGCTGCTTTTGTTTCAACATATTAAGCCCTCCAATATGTTACAATAAACTCTTCTGTATTTTTTTGGTTTCTAAGTTGTATCATAATTGGGCTATATATTTTTATTCAGACCATATACTTAGAGACATCTGATTTCAAAAAAGCAAGCAAAAGTGCCTTGTAAAAATGTCATATTGGTTATATCATGCCTCCACATACTATCATAGCTATTGATTAAAATGTGATAGCTTTTAATTAAAGAAGGAATCATTCAACGTACTGCATGGAGCACTGGGTGTTATACGCAAACAATGAATCATGGAACACTACATCAAAAACTAATGATGTAATGTATGGTGATTAACGTAACATAATAATAAAAAAACCAATGTAAAAAAGGAATCAAATATCACTGATATTTGATTTTTAATCACTGATTAAAAGTAGATAGTATTTTAATACAAATGTAGGATTATATTTACAAAAAACTATTACATCTCTTGAAGATTTTTATCTTTTCTTAATCATACCAGAGAACAATGTTCAATGTAATAACAGCAACTATTTTAGCTATTAATAGCGACTGTGTACCAGGTGGTGCTGAGGGTCAGGAATAAAACATTCAAAAAGAATTTTTCTGCTTTGGCAAAGTTTGAGGTCTAACCATTCATTTGAGAAAACTGTATACAATGACAGAGGGCAGCCATTCTTTTTTTTTTTTTTAATATTTTATTTATTTGAGAGACAGAGAGCATGAGAGAGAGAGAGATCATGAGCAGGGGGGAAGAGTAGGGAAGGAGAAGCAGACTCCCTGCTGAGCAGGGAGGCCGATGTGGGGCTCAATCTCAGGACCCCGGGATCATGACCTGAGCCAAAGGCAGATGCTTAACCGACTGAGCCACCCAGGCTCCCAGAGGGCAGCCATTCTTTACCACAACTGGTCTGCAATATTAAATCTATTGCCATGCTAAAGAAATAAAATGGTTTAACGTATTGAAATCCATTTCTTTAAGAATTATATTTAAAAAAAAGCAAAACAAAATTTATTGGTTAAAAGTGAATTTCACTTTTATGATTCTAAAATTGCAAGTTGGTCTACTATTTAATTAGTGCCAAAAAAGGAGTGCTAATCAACCTCACTAAAAAGCAACCTCATTGTTTTTGTTAGATAAAGAGCAACACTTTTTTGACTTATAACTTAATTTCAGACACAATTTTGAGTCATTTATTTACTTCTACATATGACTTGCAACCCAACTTACCCTGCAGGACATGCCTGGAAATTCCAGTGCTCAGGGTTAAGTGGTCTATAGAGGCCATGCTGGGTTTTGTAATTGCTCTGAGTATTTAAATATACACGATATACTTTTTTTTTCAGGCTGGAATTATTGTGGCCAGAATCAAGAGGCCTTTTTTATCTCTGAGTTAAAGCAGACTGCAAACTGCCTGATGAGGAACTTTGGGACCAACTTTTCCCAATGGATATTTCTGAGTAGAAATAGAGTAGCTATCACCCCAGCTCCTTCTAAGGCCCCTCCTCCTTCCTTAGAAATGCTGGTCTGCTCCCAGGCCACATAACAATAAAATGTGTGGCTCTGTTCTTCATCAATAACGCAAAGTAGTTACACTCTCAGCACTTGTTAGGGAGCCTAACTACAAATTAAAGCCGCTCGGTACCCATCAAAACTTTAGCTAAGAGAGTAATATCTGTGGAAGGTTTCCTGAAATGTAATTCAATCCATATAGAGGAACCATTAAAACCCACCCATGTATTATGGCTGATGAACAGAGAAATGCATACCTAAGACAGCCAAACGTTATCCCCCACAGAAACACTTCTAGTAAGTTGTGCTTTCACCTTGGCATTGTGCCCTGGGCTTACACTGAAGGACTGTAACAGTTTCATAAAACACCTTGATGTAGTTGCTGCAACAGTTTCTTGAGGACACTGTTCACTATGTCACAGTGTCCTTTTTATTAGGACTCAAAGGAGGAATTTTTCTTTGGACTCTGTGCCAGGAATAACTGGGCTTCTTCTAAGCAACAGATGGGTTTCCTTTTTATGGGCACTGGGCAACTTGTTTCCCCTAACGTTGCCCTCTTTTCTTTGACTGCTTTGAAACTCCAGAGTCAAGTGTGTGGCCTGCCTCAAGCAAATTTGGAAGCCCTTAGGGCACTCTTGAATTCATCTCCTGTTTCCTTCTTTCTCATCTCCCCCATTATCTATTTATTTTTTTACTTCAATTTATCTAAATATATAAAAGCTGCCCTAAATTCTTTTCTGGAAGATGATGTGATAAATAACGAAGATTAATGACACGAGATACAAACAGCATACATTTTCCATTTTCCCATTTCAGTCTTATTTTTTGACTGAGACAAGAATCCAGCTTTTGCCCCAGGAACTAAAACAAACAAACAAAAAAACCCTTATTCTTAGTTTCTAATTGTAAAAGGACTCATTGGATTTGAAAAAAAAAAAAAAAAGATTGAGACTGTGAAATGAATATTTTTCCTTCCAGTTGCAAGACCACATAAAGAATTCTAATAGCTAAGAGGAGCAGAAGAGAAAAAAAAAGAAATTAGAGTAAGAAGCAATGTCGTAGCCTGTCTCTGCTCACAGCTCACAGGGACTAGCACCTGTCCTATCCTAGCTGGAGCTCTGGCAGTCAGCAGCCTCACAGAAGTGATCAAGAGGAGCTTACAGGGTGTCTGGTTGCCTCAGTCTGTTCGGCGTCTGCCTTTGGCTCAGGTCATGATCCCAGGGTCCTGGAATCAAGCCCCGTGTCCGGCTCCTTGCTCAGCGGGGAGTCTGCTTCTCCCTCTCCCTCTGTCCCTCCACCCTGCTCATGCTCTCTCTCTCGCTCACCCTCTCTTTCTTGAATAAATAAAATCTTTAAAAAAAAAGGACCTTGTAGAGGAGTAGGGGTAACCACTGACACCTGATGCTTGTGGTCGTCAGGCAGAGATAAACAGTTCTTTGGCAGCCAGACCCAGGAAGATATCTTTAGAGCTTCAGAGCCTGGTCATCGAAGGACGGTGGTGTGGCTGGGGTTAGTGCAAGAGAGCTAGCAGAACAAAGGCCACAGAATTGCCAACACTGAGAGCTATACCGGGACAATCTACCTCCTGAGACAAAGACCAGCGTGGACTTTGGATGACAGTGAGGCAGGATCGCTCCTCTCCAGCTATTTTGCTGATGGCAGGTAGGTCTCTTGGAGTTTAAAAACAGAAGCAGGATGAGAAAGAGCAAGAGAACCCCAAGAACAGGGAATGAAAATGAGACTGGGTTAAACTTAAAATGAATGACAAGTACTTGTGCTGATGAAGGAAAATCCACCCAGAACCTAAGTTAATCTGCCGTCAGGCAGGTTGGTACCTCAGTGTAAGGAAATTATGAAGGGTAATATTTGAAAGTTACACTTTTCAATTTGTGACCAAAATATGGGTCTGTTAAGTAAATAATATTCATATTTGAATGTATAGATAACTCTAATCTAGATTCTCTGCCTATCTCTCTTTTTTAGAGATTGTTCTTTCTGGGATCGCCTGGGTGACTCAGTCCGTTAAGTGTCTGACTCTTGATTTCAGCTCAGGTCATGATCTCAGGGTCATGAGATCGAGCCCTGCGACAGGCTCCACGCGGAGAATGGGGCCTACTTAAGATTCTCCCTCTCCCTTTGCCCCTCTGCCAGCCTTTCCCTCTCTTAAAAAAATGTTCTTTCTGAAGTCAGCAATCATATAGTATAATATGGATATATCTAAATTCCTATTTCCATTTTCTGTTCTTAGGCTCTGAGGAGCAGTTCCTGAACACCAGACTTCTTTTGGTTCATATGGCACAGCCTTCTCATAGTCTTCCTCCTACCGTTCTGGTTATTCCTTTCCTATGTTTTTACTGTCATAAATTTTGTATGTATGCCATTCAACTTTAAATGTAGATTATATTCCGGGGCGCCTAGTTGGTTCAGTCAGTTAAGCGTCTGCCTTTGGCTCAAGTCATGATCCCAGGTCATGATCGAGTCCCACACTGAGTCCCGCATTGGGGTCCCTGCTCAGTGGGGAGTCTGCTTCTGCCTCTGTCTCTACCCCTCCCCCCTGCTTGTGCTCTCTCTTGCTATCTTTCTCTCAAATAAATAAATAAAATCTTTTAAAAAATGTATATTCTATTCTGGCCTTTCTCCTCCTCCTTTTACACCTCCTACAGTGAAGATTTCATTCACTCTCTCAGTTCCCTCTCAGGCAAAATGAGATACAAATCTTTATTTGCAACCATATCTCTTTCAAACTCATATTCTAAACCCTAAATTGTACCCGGATACTTCTAGTCATATGTCCTATTTATAGCCTCAAACAGGACATATTGAAACAAATTATCCACTTTCCCTGAAGCCTAATTCCATTGCCATGCTTCTGACTGATATCATGTTACTACCATTCCTTCAAGCTCCTGAACAAAAATATAAGCATTGTCTGTTTTTCTCTCTCACCTACCCTATAAACAAGTCAAAGACTTTCTAGCCTTCAGCCTTACATCCGAATCTCTTCACTCCAGTCCCACTGTCATTTCCCCAGTATACTTTAGCCCCCATTACTCCATCTCCATAACTGGCTGTGGAGCATAGAACAGAGATTTTGGTGTTCATATGAACCTGGGTTAGACTACTTTGTCAAATTTAAATAAATTACTTAAAACTTAGTTTCATCATCTGTAAAATAGAGATCAAAATAGCTGCCTTACAAGTTTGATGTGAGCATAACTTGAAATCGTTTATCTGAAGACTTAGCGCAAGTCTAGGGTACCCACTTAGGAAAATCAACCATCTCAGTTATTCCCACAATTGCTCCTTTCTTTCACCACAGGCTGCTGGGGATTACTGCAGAAAATCATACAATTCTGTAAATTCGGAGTCACAAAGAGTAGCTAGGCTCCCAACAATAATTCATTATTTTTTAAATAGATTTTATTTATTTGAGAGAGAGAGGGGCAGCAAGAGAAGCAGACTCCCCACTGAGCAGGGAGCCTGATGCAGAACTCATTCGAGGGCCCTGGGATCATGACCTGAGCCAAAGACACTGACTGAGTCACCCAGGCGTCCCTGTGATTCACGGTTTTTTTTAACCAGCCTCTTCTTCCCCTTTTACTTTCAGAACAATACTAGACCTTCACCATTCTCCATCAGCTATTTTCCTGTTCTCATTCCATGTAATCTCAACCATGTCTTTTGCCTTCAACCTTGCATACACAATTGAGTCTGTCTGATATCTCATCTCCCTGCTTTCACACCAATAACTTTATCTAGCTATGCCCCCTTTCTTACTCCCTTGCTTCCAGTTTTAGAAACAGAATTGTCCCTCCATTTGTTCAATGTCAACCCTTCCCCTTGTCTTTTGATTACTTCCCATCCTATGAAGTTTAGGAATTTGTTCTATTAATAATGCCTTTTCTCTGCTACATCCTGAATATCCATGTCCACTTACTCTTTTCCTTAATCTTTAAACACATTTGAATCTTCTCTCCCTAAAATGTCCCTCCTTGGTCGTTAAGACTTAAACTTGAGCCACCATGCTAGTCCTCTTTTGCCATTCCAGGAAGAATTTCTTTACAGAATATTCTTTATTCACACTATATACTTACTCAATTCTGTATTTCTTAGCCTACTTGAATCAGACTTGCCTCTTTACCCATCGTCTAACTTAGATCATATCTAGGTGTTCAATGACCTGTCTATTTTAAAGTAGGCCTCTCTACTGAATTTACATTTGCCACTCATCCCTTCTTGAATTCTCTCTTCTTTTGGCTTCCATGACCCTGCTCTTTCCTACTTCCAGAACTGTCCCTTTATAGTCTTTCTTGTGAGCTCAGTCTGTTTGGTGCTTAAGTGTTTACCTGCGCTAGTCTCAAATGAAATCTCATGTGTTTTCATACTTTGAACAATCACTTTTATGCAAAGGATTACCAATTATATATTTTTGTTTTCAGTCTTGAGCTCTTCTTTGAGCTCCAGCCCTACATATACAATTCTTGACTCAATTACTCAGCTACACATCTTCATTTAACTCTTCCACAGGCACATCAGCTTCAACATATCCAAGAGAACTTAGCATCTTTTCACAAGACCTGTACCTCCTCTTTCATTTCCAAGTTCAGTTACTGATACTGTCATTGCAATAATCAGTTGCCCTCATCAGAAACTAGTTTTTCTCTTTTCACCCCTACATCAAATCAGTGACTGAATCCAATATTACTAAGTTACTAAATGACTCTCCAGTTCATAACGCTTTCTCCATTCCCAGCACCAATGATATTATTCAAGCCCTTAACATTTCTCACCTGACCTAAAGAATATATTCTAAGTAGTAAGCATACGAAAAACTAATATAGTGGCATAGAGTGAACACTAGGAACTGTTTTGTTTGTGTTCAAATACTAACTCCAAAAATTTACTAGTTCTGCAATCTTAGGAATACATACAGCCTCACTGTCCTTCATTCTCTCTCCATCGGGGAGAATGTAGCATCTTTACCTGGTCAACTGTTACTTATTTATTCCTCAAGCCTCAGTTAAGACATCACCTGTTTAAGGATCCCTTCCCAGACACATCGAGTTAAATCAAAAAATCCCTTCTCTATAATATCTTGATATCCTTTGTAACCCCTACTTAAAGTTTATTATATTTCAATCTATTCTGCTGCAATATGCATTTATTTAGTGAAAATTAGCTTATTTATGATTGTTAAATAGGGGAATGGTGTAATATAATGCAGGCGTCAATATAATTCTGGTTCATCCATAACTTTTCCAGGCCTGCTTTTATTTTGAAGAGATTTAAAGCAAACTTTCTCACAGTTACAGAAAACATGTTAGTAATACATCAAAACCTTAAGGAAAAAACTGAAAATCTAAGTTCCTTACTCTAGGCAATAGGTTAGTTGCTTCAAAACTTGCTACACTTTCCAGAACATTCATTAATCTAGGGAATTTGAAAGTGAAGATGACATAACTATGAAAACATTTCTCATATGTTAAATACTTTGGGAAAGGTTTTTAAATTTTGATATATCTGGTCTGTTATGGGTGAATATTTTCAAAGTCTTTAGAAAGAAACATAAGTGCAAGAGTTAAATATCAGCAAAGAATCAACTGGTTTTGTTAATGGATGCAAATGTCAATGGAGATATAGCTGTACATCTGTTTTTGTTAAGATTGTCATTGCTTTTGTTAGTACTTTGCTTTTAAAAGTTACATAGGCTTTGAGTGGTCTGCCCAATCTTATTTTTTTTCCTTTAAGCCCTGTTACTTTTAATGGAAGTTTTTCAGCACAAAAGTATTTTTCAGGAACATATATATGACACTATTACAGGAATCCCTATACATTAAAAGGGTGCATCTGTTGTCCATTAATCTGTAATTTCCGAGAGAGGACCATCAGGAAATAGCATTTGTACCGTCATTCCCTAACTTAATATTGCTCAGTGAACTGAATGAAACCACAGAAGTTGCTGAATAAATGCTACTTCTTTTTTTCCTCATCTACTGTCCCCTTTTCAGTCTCCCTTAAATTCAGCTGAACCCAAGTCTTTGTGTAGATGCAACTTCCGTGACCAAAAACACTTCAATCACTTATATGGTGAAGTCTGGGTCTCCTGACTTGAGTACTAAGGCTATAGTCACCCCAAATTTCCTGTGCCAGTCAGTCAAGTCAGCTTGCTGTGTTCTTGCTGCACAATGTGTATTAATTTGCTCCCTTATTTTGCCCATGCCCTTTTCTCACCATCTTCCCCAAACTGGACTCCCAACTCTACTCTAACGATCAAAGTCCCCAGGTTGGCCGTAGTGCCACCTCATCTCACTCTCTTCTCCTTGAAACAGCTCTTGTGATAATATGTAATGTGCATTTGTCATTAACTCTCACATACTATTATTATTCTTTTTGTTAACTATGGTCTAAACGGCATGAAGTGGGCCTGAATCTTACATTTCTTAGAGTTCCACAGTCCAAGATAGAAACTTACATTTAATATAAAGCTATTAATGATTTAAAAAAAATAAAAATAAAACTAAGAGAGCCAGAATAAGTCATGTTGGACTGAAGGGAAAACCTAGCAAATCAGTGAAGCATGCTAAGAAGTTGTTGTAACATATATACATGTGAGGTTTTGTGGAACTAAACTCTCTGTATGTCATTGGGAATGAGAAGGAAGAAAAGGAAAGAAAAAGGAAAGAAGGGAAATAGAATTACTTTAGGTAAATAAAGAATAAGGATGAATAAAAAATGAATCTAAGTTACAAGGTCCAATTAATAAGAAAAAAATGATCACATCACTGAGAGGATGCTAAATTTATTATAGGGAAAAAAAACAGAGAATGTGGCTTTCTTTTTTCTATATTCAGGATGATGTGCAAGATGATGCAATACAAAAACTGTACCTTGATTAAAATGCAATATATCCTTTATTCCTTAATCCTTTCTCTATCTTGCCTCATTATCTATGAACTCTTATTGTAACTGATGCTCACCATCCCAAACCAACAGCTGATAAAAACAAACAAAATACCCTAAAATATTCCATATACATTCTACCCATGTAAACATTCCTAGTGTGAGAATCACTTGAATCCAAAATATGCTCATGGTGCCCATGGGTAATTTAAAATACATTTTAAAATTCCCAGTATATTAATAGCCTAAGCAACAAGTTAGAATGAAGCTTCTAAAAAATTTAACTAATGTATGACCACTTGACTCTGAATTATATAATTTAAAGTAAGAAATTATTTTAGTTCACAACCACCGAGTCATTTGAATTAAGGATTTTCCTTTTTCTGAAAACCAGAAGTAAAAGGATAAGAGTGTGTGTTATATTCACAAAATAATGTGAAACATCTCCTTCATTTCTTTTAGACTATAACTATATCAAGCTAATTTAGAAAATGACTACTTCACAGAACTCCCTGAACATTTGCTTATTTTGTTTTGTATGTATTCCCCCAAAATCTCTTCATTGTACAACAAAATAATTTTAATTGAAAATCAAGAAATTAGAATTATTTCAAATCATTACATAAATCTGGAATGAATGAAACCATCAGATCTGACTACTCCTAGAGCCTAAAGTGTTTTGAGTTGTGATCTATGCATTTCTTATTTATATTTAGAGTGGAAGCTAGAAGATTGGCCCCATACTCCTAGAAATGCATAGAATTCTAAAATCGTTTAAAATATTTTTTTGTTGTTAAGTGGAGTGATCGTGCCCTTCATTGATACTGTGGAATTATCCTAATACAATCACTATTTTGTCATTACATTTTTAAGAACTTTGATCTTAATGTGTTTCTTAGGCTACCTGTTAAGACTTTCTTATGGAAGTCTTTCTTAAGGAAAATTATATTTTCTTCAGTAAATCTTCTAATCCACAGTTCAAATATAAAGCAATTGAGATTATTCCGCTCAATCAGTCCTTGGATGAAGTCAAAGAAACAATTACATTTTGTTTTGTTTTGTTTTATTCTAGGCACGCCTTCGAATTTCATTATGGTAATAATGAAAACTGATATTTACTGAGTGGTTAGATTTCTCATCCATTGTGCCTGAAGCTTTATAGATATTAGCTCATGTAACCCTCCCAAACTCTATGAAATAACTAAGAGTACCATCCCTATTTCATAAAGGAACAAATCAAGAGTTCAAAAAGTTCTATAACTTGCCCATATGCACATAATTAGAAAGCTGTCCAAATGGTACTTAAGCCTGTGTCTATAATTTTTTTTAATATTTTATTTATTTATTCATGACAGAGAGAGAGAGAGAGGCAGAGGGAGAAGCAGGCTCCCAAGGAGCAGGGAGCCCGATATGGGACTCGATCCCAGGACCCTGGGATCATGACCTGAGCCGAAGGCAGACGCTTAACCATCTGAGCCACCCAGGTGCCCAAGCCTGTGTCTATCTTAAACTATAAACCTTATCTCATCTTGTGTGAGAGAAGATCATTATCTTCTCCTTCAGTTTTTTCAAATGAAATTTACTTAACTCTATACTGTACTTTTTTTTTATATATGTCTTCTCTAATCATAAGCTACTCATCTTCATGATGGTGTCCGAAACTACAACCTAAATATACTTTAAAATGTTATTAAGGAAATGCTATTAATTCCAAATATTGTTAAGATTACATAGTAACATGCATTGTTCTGCTTCTCTCAGATCTACAATTTTAATGTCCTTAGTCAGAAATATTCAGCATGTACACTCTCATTCCCGTACACTTATAGGAGACTGTAGTAATAAAGGGAGATTTTTCATTGCTGGGGAAGAGGCCTGAGCGTGAGTTCAGCTGCCCATTTCTCAACTTACAGGCTGGTTAGTTATAACAGTTCAACTAGAGAGTCATTGCCCAGGGCAGTGTTCAAAGTGATAGATTCTATGATATAAAGTGGCCGAGGGACATTAAAGCAAGTAGCAGTAGAGGGTCTTTTTGGGGAGGAATGTGGTAGAAAACATGAAAAACAAAATGTACTTTGAGAGTCTCCTGGACCTAATGGGAAGGCCACACATGCAAGTCCACTCCTATTGTAACTGCACAAAGGAGAGCACCCTCCTTGGACATTTGCATCTCTTTCATGTTCCTTTTTTTAGAGTAATGCGATTTAGCACTGGTGTCTGCTGGATAAAAAGAGTGTGATTAATGTGTTGTACTTCATGTTATAGCATATACTCCCATGTAAGTGATGGAAGACCCTCATATAATTGGATCTGAAATGGAATAAAATGATGAAAAATTTAACATAGCCTTTGTCTTTATATGCTATAGAGGGGACAGCTGAGAGGTCAGGATACTTGGAAACGATGAGGGACATTTTATAGTCTCTGCTGGTAAAAATTTGTTTAACACAGTCTCATGATTAAAAGGAATGTGTATCCTGCTGTGGCACCAAGGTACAAGAGAAGGAATAATAAATTGGTGCCATTGACAAGATGTCATTTGTTATCTGCTTTAAAATGTCAGGTCATGTCATTGTGGTGAAATATTTTCTCTCTTGATGTATGTCTTACAAAGCAGGTTCAATGTTTGGCACTATTCTATTTCAATAAAAGAAAACAGCTTTTAATCTGGAAAGCACTGACACCAGGAGGAAAATAAGGTCATTGGAGACTCTTATTTGGCCATTTCTCCACAACCCTCCATTAGCACTATATTTCAATAGCCCAGTTGGTCCAAATTCTTTCTTTAATTTATCTTTTGAGGAGTATAATTATCCATCTGCTCTCTTGGCCAAAGGCAGGGAGAAAAAGGGATTTTAGTATTGCAGGGTTACAAAAAGGCCAAAACCTGGTAACTGCACATCCTTACGTGATATACTTATGAAATTGTTAGATTCTTCATAACTCTTTCTTTCCAAAAGTCACAGAGTACAAACATAGAAAACAAAGCTGTCCTGGATTTATCAATTAAAAGTAAATGAAAAGAATTTTAAAAGACAAAAATGGAGAAAAATATGAAAGTTATGTGTTTGTGGGTTATAATACTGTTATACTGATATATAATTTCAATTACTATGAAACATGAATGAAGTAAAACACAGGACATTAAAAGAGTAAGTTGTTTTCCATTTCTCATGTATCCACATTTTCAATATAAACTCATTATAGTGACCTTGGACAGAATATATTTGTCTTGCACATACTAGACCAAGCTGGTATCTTGAATTATGGAATGATGTTCTCATTGAGCTGGAAAAGCAAAATCCATTTTGGATGGTAGGAAACAAATGACCCAACAAAGGACAAATAAGAAGGTGTCTTAATTCTTTTTGGATGTATCTTGGCTCAATATTTGACACAAAACTCAAAATTACAAGTGTTAAACTATAAACCAGATAAAATGAGAAAGAGCAAAAATAGCTCTGACCTACTACTGTGTCTAAAGAAAGTCACTATAGTTGTGCTAAAGACCTACAGGATGTTATAAGAATACTATTCTGCATATAACTCAGCATAAAGATTTTCCTTAAGGATCCATGTATATTTTTCCAAATGACTTTTAAAATGCAAACTGGTGATTTTGTTTTATTTTATTTTAAAATTCTTATTGAAGTAGAGTGGATAGATGATGTTGTATTAGTTTCAGGTGTACAACATAGTGATTTGATAATTCTGTACATACTCAATGCTCACAATAAGTATACTTACCATCTGTTACCATATAATGTTATTACAATATTATTGATGATATTCCCTATGCTGTACTTTACATCCCTGGGACTTATTTATTTTTAAGTGGAAATTCCTACCTTTTAAGCCCCTTCATCTATTTTGCCATTCCTCCAACCCCATCTCCTCTGGCAATCACCAAATTGTTCTCTGTATCTGTGAATCTGTTTAGTTTTTTGTTGTTGTTGTTATTGTTCATTTGTTTTGTTTTTTAGATTCTATATGTAAGTGAATTATATGGTATTTGTCTTTACCCGTCTGACTTATCTTATTTAACATAATACCCTCTAGGTTCACCTATGTTGTTGTAAATGGCATGATCTCATTCATTTTTATGGCTGAGGAGTATTTCATTGTGTGTGTGTGTGTGCATGCGCGCACACGCATGTGTGTGTGTGTGTGTGTGTATGTGTACCATATCTTTATCCATTCATCTATCAGTGGACATTTGGGCCACTTCTATATCTTGGCTGTCATAAATAATGCTGCAATAAACATAGGGATGCATATATCTTTTTGATTAGTGTTTTATTTTTATCTGCATATCTACCAATAGGGAGGTTTTCACATTATACTCTTTGACATGCCAAGATATCATGGAAGATATCTCAGAGGCTTAGGGACGATTGTTATGAAGAGATGAAAAGGTGGGCTTACCGACACTCAAACCCCACTTCAGACCAAGTGACATATTGTTGTTGTTCTTTACATTTTTTAAAAAAGGCATTGGTCAGGGCATCTGGGTGGCTCAGTCATTTAAGTGTCTGCCTTTGGCTCAGATCATGATCCCAGGGTCCTGGGATCGAGCCCTGCATTTGGCTCCCTGCCCAGTGGGGAGTCTGCTTCTCCCTCTGCCCCTCCCTCTGCTCATGCTGTCTCTCAAATAAATAAATAAAATCTTTTTTTTTTTAAGGCATTGGTCTACTGTTAAAACTGGCTTGGAAATAAAAACCTTTTTATCAGAAATCACCTACGTAGATCAGTGTTGCAAATCCAAATGCTCACAATAGTCAGGCCAATCACTTTCTGAACCAGATGGTGGAAATGCTCTGTCTGAATGGAGCTACTGTGCTGCAGCTCACTCTTGTCATACCCAACTCCACATTTACCAAACCGCTGTGCCAAATCTCATTTTTCAGTTATAGTTTACAGTTTCAGATTTTATTCATGGGAAATCTTCTGGGTGTTAATACTGACAAATGATTCAAATTACATATATGTAAATATACATATGTGTGTATGTATATAGTCTGTCTATCTATCTATCTAGAGGCCAAACTAAACTTACTTATGAGTAGTATGTGACCACCTTCTAGTTGCTGTAAATTATTTTTCCAATTACTGAGGTGTGTTTTTTCAGAACTTTTTGTAGCAAATAAGTTACATAGAATGGATTTGCATTACTATTATCTTACTATAAACCAGAACAAATTGAAGAGGCTATTGCAGGTAAACAGAAATCCCAGTGAATTTATATAACCTCTAGTCATATTCTGGGACCCAAAAAAAGAAAGGAAATTATCCACCTCAGAAATACTACTATCTTCCACAAGCATAGGAATTGGTGGGAAGGGTATCACAAGCAAATAAACTAAAGGATAAGAACATTCATGAAAGATGACTGATCTTTAAAGACGTTTGTACACACAAGACAAATCTTCCATATGATAATGAGTGTATCTAACTCCCTCAGAGATTGCATTTAAATGAATTTCCTATGGTGGTGGCAGCTGCTCCTTCCGTTATAGTTAAAAATATCAAGTGTCTATGTTCTTTTTATTCGAAATGTCTACATAGTTAACTAATTTAGGTGAGGATAAAACTGTGCTGAATCCATGCATTAATTCTTTAAGCTTGTTAATTTAGTGCATAAGAACTATGGATATCTATTTTTAAGAGAAAAATATTAAGATATGTTACACAATAACACATAAGTTACTAAAGAAATGTAAACCTTAAAGGGACTGGACTTTGAAAATATAATGAATGTTCAAATATTCTTTAATATATCTTTAAGGAAGTTTAACAAAAATAACAAATTGTCTCTAAATTCCACAGAAAAACAAAAGACCAACAGTGTAAACTATGGAGAAGGGATAAAATTTGCACAAAAGATGCCTGATGTGGCAGGATGATTTATTGAAACATTAACTTGGATTTTGCTTAGGTTGCTATAAACACTTTCCCTTTCTGATTTCAAGATGATGATCAATGTTATATGTGGAGGCTGCAGCGTGGTCAGTTCCAAAGGAGGTATTTCTAGGCACAAGGATTTAAGTGCTGTCCTAGGTTTTGTTTGTAAAAATTATAGAATTCCATGGAATTTCTCAAAAGGGAAAGAATGTAGAAAGCAAAGCTTACTAAATGAGGAAAGGTTGGGAGAAACTCCCTTCCAAAACTATAAAAGCAATAGGGTTTTTATAAGTCCCATAACATCTTGCAAATGGCAGAATCTCAGTAGAGAATGGCTCCGTGATACACTTAAGGAGGCTGGACACGGGAAACCAAATATCACCACCTTGCAAGTCAACAGTGCTTGAGGTTGGCATCTGCATTATTAAGACTTAAGTCAGTTTAGACACAGAGCACATCAACTATGACCAGAGTAGACTGAAAACCAGAGGACCCTTCCCCAAATGTTCTGCAACCCGTAGGAACCTAAGAAACATTGTTCATTTGTCCATACTTTTTTTTAAATGTTTTATTTATTTATTTATTTGACAGAGAGAGACACAGTGAGAGAGGGAACACAAGCAGGGGGAGTAGGAGAGGGAGAAGCAGACTTCCCACGGAGCAGCGAGCCCGATGCGGGACTCGATCCCAGGACCCTGGGATCATGACCTGAGCCGAAGGCAGACGCTTAACTACTAAGCCACCCAGGCGCCCCTGTCCATACTTTTTATCATTATATTCTTCCCTCCCAAACGATCCTCAGTAAACTGCAGCTTGGCTCCTGGCTTCACCCTCTTTAGCTAAGATCGCCAACAAGCTCTCTGTTGCTAAAACCAAAGGACATTTATCATTAAAGGATTCTTTGACTTGCCACTTTTTCACATGGTGTAAGGTTCCTTTCTTCTTGAAATGTTCTCTCTCCTTTCATTCTGTGATTGTGTATGGACAATCCTTCATAGGCTCCTTTTGGGGCTTTCCTTCCTATACCCATTTCATTAAAAAACTATTCTTCCTTCCTTATGCATATGCTCCTTAGCGCTGTTTCCTTTTCACTCCACATGTTTTCCTGGGTGATCCTATGTTTCCAATCATCTGGGGTTTTTTTATTCATTAATCATCTCAGTTTAAAGATTTTATTTTTATTTGAGAGAGAGCGAGAGCACGAGTGCAAGCACAAGTGGGAAGGGTGGAAGGAGAGGGAGAAGCAGACTCCCTCCTGAGCAGAGAGCTCGATCCAGGGCTCTATCCCAGGACCCTGAGATCATGACCTGAGCTGAAGGCAGACACTTAACCAACTGAGCCACTCAGGCGCCCCTAATCATTTCAGTTTAAACATTACTTGTTCCAGGAAATTCTTCTCAACTCTTTAAGTCTAGATTATCTGCCCTTTTGTGTGATGTTTTAGAACTCAACCTTGTAATATAATTTATCGGAGTCTACTGTAATTATTGTCTGCCATACTAAACTGTGAGCATCTCGGTATAAAAATCATGTTCACTTTTGCATTTCCAAGAATAGCAGTGTCAGACATGTAATGGCTACTCAATAAACATTTATTGATTTTTTAAAAATTGATTGAAATAGTGGGATACCTTCAATATTTCTCTGTCCTCATACCATGGGTTATAGAGAGATAATATCTTTTAAATTTTTTTCCATTTTCCTTAGATCCCAGGAGATCCAAAAATCCTTGTATTCCTCTTCCTATAACTGAAGCCATTTAATGCAGTCTTTCCTCCACTGTCTAAGATCAATCCTCAGCTTAAACTGGTTAGAGATGGAGCTGTAGGGTGATTATAGAAAGGCAGGAGTGCAAGGACAAAAGAATCTAAATTGTACTAACTATTTTCTGGTTTCCCATCAAATTATACTTCCAACTGTACTAACTTTTCCTTTCTGCTTCAATTTTTAAACACTTGGCTTCTGTCTATCCCATTTTTGAATCTGTGCATTAGCAATGACGTAGTGTCTTAGTCCCTATGGAATTGCCCTTGCCTTATTCTTGACAGTCTCTTTCCTAATGATCAGAGCTGCTTAAATATCATCTCCTCAGGGAAATTTTCTATAATTCTATTAAATAGGTTATATATATTTTTGCCATATGGTCTTATAGCACAGAATGGTATTTATGCAAAATGTTCTTTACCAATAATATTTATATAATTATGTGTGTATAATTAATATTTGGTTATCTCCTTCACTTAACTGTTGGCTCTGTGAAGGCAAATATGTCTACCTGTTCACGACTCTTATTTTGAGTCAGTAGCATAGGGCCTGGCACATAGCTGGTATTCAGTAGTATACAAATAGTGAATTAATGAACCCAACCCTTTGGCTGGGGGCATATTTCTCTCTGACATAATTCCTAAAGACCAGCAGTCTACTCTTCCTCCAGGTCTTAACCTTTGGATCCTCCATCCACCTATTGCTGCCTTGGACTAATCCAGGGCCTGGCACTCACTGCTTGACTGAAACACAGCTTTTTGGTGCTGGGTGTGGCTTTTTCCTCAGCATCTACAGTTTAATCTCGTTCTCCACAATAATCATCTAATCTCAGATTTCAGACCCCCTCAGACTGGTTTATTCACCCACAGTCAATCTAAGTTCCATCTAGCTTTGCCCTACACCAAGTCAAATTGCTTTTCTAACTCAAGAGATATTGGATATGGTTTGAGGAAAAGTGCTGTTACTCCTTGGGTCATGTTTGACATTCCTACACATCGATAAATGCCATGATGAGGCAACTTAGTTCACTCTGTATTAAGCAAGATTTCCAAGTAGAAAGCCAGTTCAAAATGTCTCCCTCTATCAACACAAAGTGATAATAAACATGCTAATGTCTGCAGAGAGAATGAATTGACAAAGAAAACACAGGTAGAGATTCCAGAAAGACAGAGGGCTTCTGCATTCTGTGTAGAAGTAAATATAGCCTTCATAAATCAGTTGTTGAAATGCTGATATTTAAGCTTTGAAAAAGTAACAAAAGACTAAATATGAGTGAAGATACAGTCAATAATTAGCTCAGTTCATTTTAGGCTTACAGGCTTGTTTTTGCAGTTAAGATTGATGTTAACTAGAATCCATTCCTCTGAACTAAGAAGCTGTAAACTCACCACCTCTTTCATCATTTGTATTTCTGCATCTAGGCTATATTCTGTCCTGTGTCTTGTAAAAATTTCCTATATGTGATATAAAGCCATGCAATTATCAATTTTAAGTTTATGTTTCTTTGAAGTATAGATTACATAAAATGTACCTTTTGATTTTATAAGCTTAAGTTTAATAAAATTACCAGGTTTTCTAGAACTTAAACTACTATTCTGGGCACTTAGTGGTATAAAGACTTATTATTGAATCTTCTCCTCATGAAAGGGATCTTCATTTTTAAAGACAGGATTGCTCCTGTAGCCTTTTGAAATAATGCCCTCAAAGAGATTTTTGACATTTAAAGTAGCTTAAATAAAAACAAATAAAGTAATCACATAGATTTTATCATTATCTCAGAAAGATTCACCAAGCCAGCTTCTTTCTTCAGTACCTAAACAGTTCATTATTTATTTTATCTCCTCAGAGGTAGGTTGACATTTGCAATCTAATATTTCCAAAGGCTTCCATACACACAAGCATTTCTAGACAAAAGTATCTTTTTGTAAATAGATCATTATATCACTGAGACTTGCCTCAACACTCCTCATTGTATCAGCATACTTGCAAGGTGATTACAGGAGGGTATTTCTGATCATATCAAGGGTGGTATAAAAGAATTTTGTGATCATAACAAAAGTATGTATGTCATGATGAGCTCACTGCTTAAAGGGATCTTGTAGTGAATGTATTTGTTAAGAATAAAACAGCTAAATGAGGGGGCACCTGAGTGCCTCAGTCAGTTGAGCATCCAACTCTGGGTTTCTGCTCAGGTCATGATCTCAAAGTTGTGAGATGGAGCCCCACGTAGGCAGTGGGGAATCTGCTTGAGATTCTCTCTCTCCCTCTCCTCTCCCTCCCCCTGCTTGCATCCTCTCTCTCTCTCTCAAATAAATAAATAAATAAATCTTTAAAAAAATAATAAAGCAGCTAAATGAGTGGCAATTTTGGTAATAAACACGGTCTATATTTTCATCCATTACTTTCTACACAAGTTTAAGTAGGTAGAATAAAAAGAAATAATAACTGTATATCTGCATTGATCCATTGTTCATCAAAAATATAAATATAAATTATTTATTTGTTCATTTATTCATTCTTTCATTTCTTTCTTTCTTTGCTAAATGTACCTGTTTCATGTTTGGTGCAGGTGATATGCAGATTCTAATGATGATGTGGTATATGGTCACCATTAAGTAGCTTAAGTTGCAGTGGGACAAGTAACTATTCACACAATATCATATTCTATAATTTAATGTAGTCATTTTAAATGAAGATAAAAATTGGAAGCATATTAGAGAGGAGATTAATTTCAATTGGAAACTACATGATAGAGAACAATCTTGGATACGTAATGAAGGGAAGGATATTTTACAATAATAGTAGGTACCATTTACTGTGTACATATTATTTTTATGGACTCTATAAATATTGTTACTCTTGTTTCTGGTAAAAATTGGACAAGTTAAATGTTGCTTTTCTCATATTACAGATGAGAAGGCTAAAGAGTTAAGGTCCTTGACCAAAGCCCAAATTATCTTAATGCCAACAGAGTGAAAGTTTGAACCCAGGTATATCTGAATCCAAAGCCTGAGTTCTAAATTACTTTGCTATATTTGACCCCCTCTAAGGAGAGATAATGAGAGCAAAAGTAATAAGGTAGACAGGTATACCAAATGCCTGAAAAAAAGAAGTGGGCAGGGCTAGGATGATAGTGACTGAGATACATGTGCCCATATGTATCTCTGTGGACACATAAATTTTATGAAAGCATCCAAGGGCAACAGCACACAGAATGAAGTCCAAGCACCTCACCATGGTTCCTATGCCCTCAGTGATCCCAGGTCCTTTTTTTTTTTTATTCCATTTCCTACTATCCTTTCCCTCATCAATGGTAGCCCTCTTTCTTTGAGAAAGTTAAGCATCTTCCACATTTGGTTTTTAATACTAACTCCTTTTTCTCCCTTCTTCCAATCTAAGTGGCTTCCTTCTTATGATTCAAATATGACCTTCAAAGACACTTAAAAAATTTTTTTTTAAGTTTAAGTAATGTCTATACCCAACGTGGGGTTGAACTCACAACCATGAGATCAGGAGTCACATGTTCTTCTCACTGAGCCAGCCAGGCACCCAGACACTTTTTATTTAGAGTTACTTAATATAAAGATCTCTTCCTCTCATAAAAACACTGTTCCCACCCATGCCTCTTGCTATGATATTCTAGTCTTAGTTTTCTACAGCGTTCATCACAACCTGAAATCACTGTGCCATGGTTTTAATGTTTATTGTCTTCTCTTGCCTAGTAGAATGTAAACTCCATGAACAAGGACATTTCTATCTCGTCCACTACTTCAGTGCCTAAATGCATAGCAGGTATTCAATAATTATTTGATAAGAAAATAAATGAATGAAATCCTGAGTCTAACATTCTCATTAATCTTCTTGAAATCAGAGCCTCATCTGAACAGCTCATAAGCTGTCTTTATTCCTTTCCTAGGGCACTGATTATTCTCAGTCACAGTCTTCTGATGCGATATGTAAATTATCAGATTGCAGTTGCCTTCAGAGGAGGGACAACTCCTCTTTATCTACAAAGCACTGGGCATGTTACCTCTACACACTCATTTCATTGAATTCCAGCAAATAGACATAACTGAGTATACAGAATCTAGCAAGTAGCACAGAAAGTGATTTGAAAGGTTGAGTTATAGCCACTAATCTATAAGGGTTCTTGGATAAGTTGCTGAAAGGACCATTTAAGATAGAGTATTTTTGCAAATACATAAAAATAATTTAGAGCTGTGTATACAAGTGCATAGATGTGACGGTAATAAAGTTTCAAAGGTTAATGTCTCACAAGGAAGCAAAGAAGGAATTTTTCTTTTTTTTAAAAAAATTTTTCTTTTTATTTATTTATTTATTTGACAGAGAGAGACACAGCGAGAGAGGGAGCACAAGCAGGGGGAGTGGGAAAGGGAGAAACAGGCTTCCCACAGAGCAGGGAGCCTGATGTGGGACTCGATCAAAGGATCCTGGGATCATGACCTGAGCTGAAGGCAGACGCTTAACCAACTGAGCCACCCAGGTGCCCCAAAAGAAGGAATTTTTCTTAACAGTACCCTGGCCTAAAGGAAAAATGTACTCCTAAACTCAGAATTTTAGCAGAAGATGTCACCCTAAAATATGTTACTTTAGCATAAGGATTATTTTGAGCTAAAGGAACTAAGAAGGAGGAGATACAAGAAAAGCTATGTTCCCCCTAATTTTTTTTTAAAGATTTTATTTATTTGACAGAGAGAGAGAGACACAGCGAGAGAGGGAACACAAGCGGGGGGAGTGGGAGAGGGAGAAGCAGGCTTCCCGCCGAGCAGGGAGCCCGATGCGGGGCTGGATCCCGATGCGGGGCTGGATCCCGATGCGGGGCTGGATCCCAGGACCCTGGGATCATGACGTGAGCCGAAGGCAGTCGCTTAATGACTGAGCCACCCAGGTGCCCCATAATTTTAAGTAAGCTCTATGCCACACATGGGGCTCGAACGCACAACCCTGACTGAGCCAGCCAGGCACCTCTGTTCCCCCTAATTTTCTAAAAACATGGCCCAATTTTATTACAGTGTCTTCCCTGCCCTCTCCACCAGGGACAGAAGTTAGTCACTAGAGAAGCCTATAGGCCCTTATCAGCCAAGAGAAGTCACCGGAGGAATCTATAGCAAATCATGCTAAAACTAGGCACTATCTACTTAGTTTTCCATATATTTGCCTTCCCACAATTTGCTGCCCCTATAAGTTCAAAGTCCATTTCCTTTGTCTTATTCTTTTGTTAAAATGTTATATAAACCCAAGCTCTAACCACTGCTTTGAATTACTCATTATTAACTGCTCCCATGTATATTTGTGATGGATGTGTTAATAAACTTCTGTTTTTCTCTTATTAATCTGTCTTTTGTTAGTCTAATTTGCAGGACCTCAGTGAAAGACCCTAAGATAGGAAAAAGATTATTTTTCCTCGGCTAGATCACCTCAATTTATGTACTAAATAAATATATTTGAATGGGGTAGGTTTGGGTTATCTAAATAGTTTATCTTTCTGTATACCCATCTGTCTGTGAGTCCAGGGTCTGTCTCTTTACCTATGCTAAATAATGAATGTATATAATTTTAACATTTTTAAAGTATATATTTTTAATATATTTTTGAATTTAAGAGCTTCTGAGTGGTTATTTCTATAATTATTATTTGTAAATCTTGTGAGTAATATGTTAAAACTCCGGTGTTGTATAACGTTAACTACCTTCTAGAGAAATACTTAGAAAATACTAAATGACTCTTGACAGATAGTAAATCTTGACAAAGGTAGTAATTACCTATTATTTTGGTCCTTTTTTATGTTAAAATCCAATTCACTGTTTATTTTCTTTTTAGTCCTTTCTTATTTGTGTTTTCATAATTTTCCTCCTTGTTTGAATAGAATTTTCAAATAATCAAATAATATTTGCTATATCACATGTTTTTGGAGTCTGAGTGAGAAAGATCTAAAAAAAGCCGAAGCTGTCATTTTCAGACTGTAACTCAAGACAAATTTCTTAATTTTCAGATCCTTTTTTTCCTGTTTGTATAAATGAAAATAGTAAGTACATTCAAAATTCATTGCAGGATTATATTAAATTGAGTGAGTGATAATATGTGAAAATGCCTATCCCAGCACTTGAGCGTATAGTACACGTACGAAATCATCAGCTTTCTCAGAAAACTAGCCAAAATGGCTATGATTTTGGCAGAAGTTGCCAATCACATTCAAATTCACCTCAATATATGTAGAGAGATCCTGCTAAATATCTAAACTTTAGTTTACAAAGATGTGCCGAAATTTATAAAATCATCTGTCCTTTACCAAAAGAAATTAGGTTCTTCTCTGTTTCTCTTCTCTACAATACAATATGTTAAAGATAAAGGAGGTGGAAAGCTCATTCAACTATTGTAAAAATCTGTGATTTGACAAAATACCCACTAAGATGCAGTAATATGTACTTTAAAATAAGACTAAAGATTCTACTTTTAGGATGGAGTGAACACAGTCCGCCCATTATAATCCATTGAATGCAGCTGTTGAACCTGGAAAGAATGCAAGGGAAAGGTATTTGAAGACTTTAAAAAGCAAATAATGATATGAGGCTTAAGGAATAGGAGCACTGATCAAAGTATTATATAACCATCAGTGAATCTACCATTATTGTTCCTGCTGGTATCCCCAGCCTCAATTTGATACAGCCTGAAATCTGGAAGAAATAGTCAGTACATAGAGAGAGCTGGGAAAAATCCACTAGTCTAGCTTGTAGAGCAACAAATAGATGTCCTAATGCTCAGAGAGTAAAGAAAGTCACCAGTTTTGTTTTGTTTTGTTTTGTTTTTTCTCCTTCTTTTCCTTGTCACTGTTCTTTGTATTCTAGGACCCAAGTAGTCCCAGGAAGCAGTAACAACATGAACTACAATGGTGAGCAAGAACATACATCTCTGGAAAGGGGATCTTCCTCACTGTCCATGGAACTGGGCTCCTTAAAGTATAAGGAAAATGCTGATTTACTTTTTCCCCCCTTTCCATTCCCCACTTCTTAGTCTCAAATGTGGGTAATGTTGCAGGAAGTGTGCAGCAGATTGACATAAATTGAGACTCAACTTTTGTCTCAAGAACAAGAAAAAGGGAGGCCCAGAAAACTGGAATATGCCTGGGCAGTGGTGCTAAGGGTTGAACTCAGGAGACTGACCTGAAATTATTTATAAATTCACCTCTGAGCTGAACATGAATGGATCTGCATCTAAGCAGCATACATAGTATTTGAACACTGAGTACAAGATAAAACATCACTCAAATTTCAGACTTGGTGTTGAATGTGTGGAACAGATTAGAATAGTACTATGATAGTTTGAAAACTAAACCAATATTAGAATAGCAACTCATGGGATGCTAGTCTGAACTTACAGCCTGAATCCAACTGGGACAATTGTTTGTATCATAAAAGTCCCTTCTTTTATTTCCCTTTTTTATTGGTTGTTTGTAAAACAAAAGTATCAACATTCTCTACAGGTGAAAACAAGACTTAGAGTCTTATAACATCAAAATGTGTAGACCATAATCCAAAATTACTCAGTATATGAAGAACCGAGAAAATTTCTCCTTGAATGGGGAAAGACTGTTACCAACACTGAGATGACATGTATGTTGAAATTATTAGATGAAGACTTTTAGACTTCATTAAAATCATAAACTTCTTTTCTGCAAAGCACACTGTTAAGAATGAAATAAGAAGCCATAGACTGGAAGAAAATGTTCACAAAATACATATAAAGAACTGGTAGCCAGAATACACAAAGAACTCTTAAAATTCAATAATAAGAAAACAAACAATTAAAATGTGGATAAAAGACCTGAACAGACATCTCACCAAAAAAGATAGACAGATGGCAAAGAAGCATATGAAAAAAGTTCAACATTATATGTCATTAGGGAATTGCAAATTAAAACAGCAAAAAGATAACCACTACACACTTATTCAAATGAGGAAAATCCAAAACATTGATAACACCAAATAATGTCAAGGTTGTAGAGCCCCAGAACTCTGATTAATTGATGGTAGGAAAGCAAAATCATACAGCCACTTTGGAAGAGAGTTTGGCTGCTCTTACAAAACTAAACATACTCTTATCTTGTGATCCAACAGTCATACTCCTTGGAGTTTACACAAATGAGTTGAAAACTTATGTCCACACAAAAATCTACAAATGAATGTGAATAGCAGCTTTACTGATAGTTGCTAAAACTTAGAAGTAACCAAGAGATCCTTCAATGGGTGAATAAACTGTGGTGCATCCATACAAAAGAGTATTATTCAGCAATAAAAATAAATGACTTATCAAGCCACACAAAGACATGGAGGAAACTTGAATGTGTATTAATAACTGGAAGAAACCAATATTTAAAGGCTACTGGGGGGCTTGGGTAGTGCAGTTGGTTTTGGCTTAGGTCATCATTTCAGGGTCATAAGATGGAGCCCCATGTCAGGCCCTGTGCTCTGCATGGTGTCTGCTTGAGACTTTCTCTCCCTCTCCCTTTGCCCCTCTACCCTGCACTTGTGCTCTGTTTCTCTCTCTCAAATAAATAAATCTTAAAAAAAAAAAGGCTACCTACTGTATGATTACAACTACATGACAATCTGGAAAAGGCAAAACTATGGAGATCATAAAAATCAGAAGTTGTCAGATATTTGAGGGGAGAGAGGAAAAAATGAATACATAGAACAGAGGGGATTTTTAGGGCAGTGAAACTATTCTGTATGATACTGTAATGGAGAACACATGTTATCACATATCTGTCAAAACCCATATAATGTACCATGAGGCATACCTCATGTTAGTGTGCTTTGTTTTATTGTGTTTCACTTTATTGCACTTCACAGATACTACAATATTTACAAATTGAAGGTTTATGGCAACCCTGTGTCAAGTAAGTCTATTGGCATCATTTTCCAATAGCATGTCCTCACTTCATGTCTCTGTGTCATATTTTGGTAATTCTTGCAATATTTCAGATGTTTTCATTATTATTATATTTATTATGGTGATCTATGATCAATTACCTTTGATGTTACTGTTATAATTGTTTTGGAACCCCATGAACAGTGCCCATATAAGACAGCAAACTTAATCCATAAATGTGTGTTGTGCCTTCACCAACCAACCATGTTACCATCTCTCTCCCTCTCCTCAAGTCTTCCCTATTCCCTGAGACACAGTAATATTGAATTTGGGCCAATTAATAACCCTAAAATGGCCTTTAAGTGTTCTAGTGAAAGGAAGAGTCACGTATCTCCCACTTTAAATCAAAAGTCAGAAATGATTAACTTAATGAGGAAGGTATATATCAAAAGCCAAGATAGGCCAAATGATTAACTTAAAGAGGAAGGTATATATCAAAAGCCAAGATAGGCCAAAAGTTAGGTCTCTTGCACTAAATAGCTAGCCAAAGTTGTAAATACAAAAGACAAGTTCTTGAAGGAAATTAGAAGTGCTACATCAGTGAACACATGAATAAAAAGAAAGTGAAACAACTTTATTGCTATTATGCAGAAAGTTTGAATGATCTGGATAGATCAAACCAGCCCCAACATTCGCATAAGCTAAAATCTAATTCAGGGCAAGGCCCTTCAATTCCGTGAAGTCTGAGATTGGTGAGGAAGCTGCAGAAGAATTTGAAGCTAGCAGAGGTTGGTTCATGAAGTTTAGGGAAAGAAGCCATCTCTGTGATATCAAAGTGCAGGGTGAGGCAGCAAATACTGATTGATGTAGAAGATGGAGCAAATTATCCAGGAGATCTAGCTAAGATCATTCATGAAGATGGCTACATTAAACAACAGATTTTCAATGTAGGTGAAACAGACTTCTAATGGAAATGATGCCATCTACATGGACTTTCATAGCCATAGAGGAAAGTCAATGTCCTGCTTCAGAGCTTTAAAGGATAGGCTGATTCTCTTGTTAAGGGCTAATACAGCTGGTGACTTTAAGTTGAAACCAATACTAATTTACCATTTCAAAAATCCTAGGGCCCTTAAGAATTGTGCTAAATCTACTCTGCCTGTGCTCAAAGCCTGCATGACAGCACATCTGTTTACATCATGATTTACTGAAATTTTTAAGCCCACAATTGAGACCTGCCTTTCAGAATTTTTTTAAAAAAAATATTCATTTCAAAATATCACTTCTCATTGACAATGCACCTGGTCACCCAAGAGATCTGATGGATATGTACCATGAGATCAATGAGATTCGATTTGTTTTTAATGCCTGCTAAAACAACATTCATTCTGCACTTATGGATCAAGGAGTTATTTTGACTTTCAAGTCTTAATTATTTAAGAAATATATTTCATAAGACTATAGCTGCCAAAGATAGTGTTCCCTCTGATGGATCTGCACAAAGTCTATTGAAAACCTTCTGGAAAGTATTCATAATTCTGGATGCTATTAAGGACATTAGTGATTCATGGGAAGAGGTCAAAATATCAGCATTAACAGAAGTTTGGAAGAAGTTGATTTCAACCTTCATGGATGACTTGGAGGGGTTCAAGACTTCAGTGGAGGAAGTAATTGCACATGTAGTGGAAATAGCAAGAGAACTGGAATCAGATGGAGCCTGAGGATATGACTGAATTGCTGCAATCTCATAGTAAAACTTTAACAGATGAGAAGTTGCTTCTTATGAATGAGCAAAGAAAATAGTTTCTCAAGATGGAAACTACTCCTGGTGAAGATGCTGTGAAGATTGTTGAAATGACAGCAAAGGATTTAGAATATTATAATATTACCAAATTTATTTGATAAAGCAGCAGCAGTCTATGAGAGGATTGACTCCAATTCTGAATGAGGTTTTACTGTGGGTAATAATAGCACTAAGACTTATCATTCCTATCATTCTTGTGTTCACTGGAGTAGCACTTTTAATTTCCTCCAAGAACTTGTCTTTTGCATTTACAAGTTGGCTATTTGGTGCAAGAGACCTAGCTTCCAGCCTATCTTGGCTTTCAACATGCTTTTCTCAGCTTAATCATTTCCAGCTTTTTTTTAAAGTGGGAGATATGTGACTCTTCCTTTCACTTGAACACTTAGTAGAGAACATTGTAGCATTATTAATTGGCCTAATATTGATATTGTTTTATCTCAGAAAATAGAGAGTTTCAAAGAGAGGGAGAGAAATGCTGCAAAAAAAAAATCTATTGGATATTTTTAAATGATTTAAAAAAATCTATGGATTAAAAATAGAAGTCTTAGGGTAAATTAAAAATTATTTTTAAATGAAGAAAATTAAAAATAGTGACATATCAAAATGTATAGTAATCAGACAAAGCAGTGTTTAAACGCTTTTCTTTCTTTCTTTCTTTCTTTCTTTCTTTCTTTCTTTCTTTCTTTCTTTCTACTGAAGTATAGTTGACACATCATGGTACATTAGTTTCAGGTAGACTACATGGTGATTCAGCAACTCTATACGTTATGCTATGCTCACCACAGTGTAGCTACCATAGATCACCATACAACACTATTAGAATGCCATTGACTATATTCCCCATGCCATACCTTTCATCCCCATGATTTATTCACCCCATAACTGGAAACTCGCACCTTCCACTCTCCTTCACCCATTTTGCCTATTCTCCCACCCTGCTCTCTTCTGGCAACCACTAGTTTGTTCTCTGCATTTATAGGTCTGTTTCTCCTTTTGTTTGTTCATTTGGTTGTATTTTTTAGATTCCACATATAAGTGAAATGTGATGGTATTGTCTTTCCCTGTCTGACTTATTTTACTTATTTCATTTAGCATAATACCCTCTAGGTCCATTAGTGTTGTCATAAATGGCAAAATTCCATTATTTTATTTTATTTTTTAAGAGCAGTTTTATGTTCACAGCAAAATTGAGTGGAAGATACAGAGATTTCCCAAATGCTGGCAAAAATGTGGAATAATAGGAACACTCATTCAGTGCTGGTGGGAATGCAAAATGGTACAGCCATTTTTAAAGACAGTTTAAAAGTTTTTCACAAAATTTAACACACTCTTATCATATAATCCAGCAATTGAACTCTTTGGTATTTACTCGAAGGAGTTGAAAACTTATGTCTCCGTTATCTCTTATAGCTGAGTAATATTCCACTGGATGGATAGATAGATAGATAAATAGATAGAGATAGAGATAGATAAATAGATGATAAATAGACCCATCTATATCATATCTTATTTATCCATTCATCTATCAATGGGCACTTGAGTTGCTTCAATATATTGGCTGTTATAAATAATGCTGCAATAAACATAGGAGTGTTTACACCTTTTTGAATTCAGTGTTTTCATTTTCTTTAGGTAAGTACCCAGTAATGGAATTACTGGATTATATGGTATTTCTGCTTTTAATTTTTTGATGAAACTTCATACTGTTTTCCAGAGTGGCTGTACCAGTTTGCATTCCTACCAACAGTGCATAAGAGTTCCTTTTTCTTCACATCCCCATCATACTTGTTATTTCTTGTGTTTTTAATTCTAACTGTTCTGACAGGTATAAGATGATATGTCATTGTGGTTTTGATTTGCATTTCCCTGATGATTAGTAATGTTGAGGATCTTTTCATCTGTCTATTGGCCATCTATTTGTATGTCATCTTTGGAAAAGTGCCTATTCAAGTTTTTTACCCATTTTTAATCAGCTTATTTGGAATTTCGGTGTTCAGTTGTATAAGTTCTTTATATATTATGGATATTAACCCCTTATAGGACATTCTGGTAATGAATATGTATTGGAGTTATTGTGATATTATTATAGTAAGGCTTAGAATTGGGTAGTGTAATTCCTTCAGCTTTATTCTTTTTATTGTTTTGTAAATTTTGCCTTTTTATTCAGTTTTAGAATTAGCTTGTGTATATCAAAAAGAAAAAGAAAAGAAAAGAAGACGACAAACAACCCTGCTTGGATTTGGATTTGATTGAAATAGTGTTATAGTTCAATTTGGGGATAATTGATATCTTTGCTATATTGAATTATCCAATCCACGTACATTGCATATCTTTTTGTTTATTTATGCCTTCTTTAATCTTTTTTATCACTATTTTGTAGTTTTGTTCACAGAGATTCCATATGTGTTTTCTTGGAGTTATATTTAGGTATTTATTTTTTAGAACTATTGCAAGTATATATGTACATACACACATATATGTACACACACATACCCACATGTACTTATACATATGAATATATATATATACACACCCACCTATGTACTTATACAGTATTTATATAGTATATATAGCATGTTATATATAAATCACAATTATAAATGATATGTATGTCTTGTTACATATATATAACTTATTTTTGGTTATATGCAAGCTAACTCTACAAGTGAATGAAAAGGCAAAAGAAATAAAATAGTCAAAACAGTTTTGAAAAAGAATATAACTTAAGGATTCTTATTGCCTAATTTTTAAACTTACTGTATATTCTGTTATTGGCAGTGTGTTATTATAGAGAGACAGATCCATGGAACAGAAGAGAGTTTAGTAATGGATTCACACAAATATAACCAATTGATTTTTGACACCCATGTAAAGGTAATAAAGTGGAGAAAGGATAGTCTTCCAACAAATGGAATAATTCAATGTCTAAATGCCAAAAAATGGACCCTAACTTCATATCTTCTATAAAAATTAATTCAAAATGGATCATAGCTCCAAATGTAAAATTATAAAGCACTTCGAAAAAAATAGAGAAAATCTTTGTGGCCTAAGGTTATTTATGACAAGGGTTTGTTAAGTGCCTTGTTGAAATGCCAAACGACACCGATATCATTTCAGAGCAGGACTTTTCTAGATCAGTGGTTTTCAACTTGAGCAATTTTGCTCCAGTTAGAGAGATTTGGCAATGTCTGGAGTCATTTTCATTTGCCACAATTTGAGAGTTTGTGTCTTGGGGGTGAGGGGTGGCAGTGCTACTGACATCTTCTGGGTAGAGGCCAGGGATACTGGCGAACATCCTACAATTCACGGGACAGCCTCCCGACAACAGTTATATAGTCCAAAATGTCAACAGTTCTGGGGTTGAGAAACCCTGTTCAGGTATTTTTTTCCTCCATATGTCAGACACTTTATTTATCTTTTTTTTAAGATTTTATTTATTTGAGAGAGAGAGAGAGAGAGAACAAGCAGGGAGAGGGACAAAGGGAGAGGGAGAAGCAGGCTCCCCACTGAGCAGGGAGCTTGAAGTGGGGTTCAATCCCAGGACCCTGGAGTCATGACCTGGGCCGAAGGCAGATGCTTAACTGACTGAGCCACCCAGGCGCCCTGTCAGACACTTTAAAATCATTTTCTATTTATCTAATTAATCAGAAAGAAAAAAAAAGTCTCCATATTAATATTGTTTGATAGGGACAACTTAAACAACAAAGATAGTTTTTATATTAACAGGCATTTTCAGTCAGCATTCTAACAGGAAAAGAACAAAATAAAAAAACACCTGCTTTACTGGCATATTTTCAAACAAAAGCATTTATTTCACTGGTTTCAGGGAAACAAATGATGGCTTTCAGGCCAGTTATCACTGCAACACTTAAGCAGTTCAGCTTTTTTTTTTTTTTTTTTTTTTTTTAAGATTTGTGTTATTGGAAAAAGCAGCAGTCCTAGCAGGGGATGACAGAAATTCAGGGAAATCAGGCATGCCTAATGACTCTGTTCCGATTTAGCACTGGTCTCTGGTGATTTCTTTTTAAGAATTCCAGAGCTCAGGCTTTTGATCTTGAGCAGAAAATCCACATGTGAGTGGCAAGACACTCTGTTTGCACAGCCCTAGCACATGTAACATTCCCAGTTTGACCAGAGATCTCCCAAGCAGGAGGGGTTCCTTCACACAGAATGGCTGTAAACCCTCAAGTCCGGGTTCATTGCATTTGTTTTCTTTGGGAAGTCTCTTGAGGGCTTAAGACAATTAAAGGGCTAATCGGCTATGCTTTGCCTGTAGGATGTTCAAGTTAGTTTCTTCATAGCAAAGTCACTGTTAACCGCATTTTCCCTTTCAGTCTCTAAATCTATCCTCCAGCTGGAACAAAGCTGAAAAGCTGCAACCTCTGAGAGCAATATGCTCTAACTTGACTGGGAAAGAGCTAGTAGAGTGTGCTAGTATAATGGCATGGGGAATGCCAGGTGTACCCTCAATGGCAGGGATTCTCAGCCAAGGGTGATTTTGCCCCCTAGGGGACATTTATCAATATCTGCAGTTATTTTTAGTTGTTGCAGTTGGGCGAAAAGGTAATAACTAGCATTTAGTGGGGAAAGACCAGACATCCAACTACTAAATATCTTATAATGCACAAGGCAGGCTCCCACAACAAAGAATTATCTGACCCAAATTATCAGTATTGCCAAGGTTGCAAAATGCAGCTCTATGGGCTCATTTACAAGTATTGGATAGATTTTTCCAGTTTATGCATCTTCTAATAATAAGTTACATGGGCCATACCTTAGATGAAAGATCTTTTGAGATGATATCTTCAAGAATGTATTTGTTTTGCAATATCTGTCAAATCTTAAAATCTTTGAAAGTATTTATGTTACTTTGTCAATTGTCTGAACAGACTTGGTAGGAACTTTTGCAGTCTGGCTGAACTCTCCAAGTCCAAGGATCTTTGTGAGCTTGTGTTTAAGACATATCTTTCATCTTCCAGTTTCAGTGCACAAATGTTGAAAATAAAATATATGCCTCTTGGTTGTGATACAAATGCTTGACATTGAAACATATTAAGTGATTCTTTTAGAACACTGTTCTAGTTTTCTGCTTCGTTCTTATACAATCTGGAGAGGTCACATGCTCTTATATTCCATTTACCCCTAAATAACAATGTCAAAAGAAAAAAAGTCAGTATTTGGATTGTGTAGAAAAATAAAATTAATCATTGAATTAATACTACTTTAATTGAATCAAAATGCTAGAGTCATATTGTCACTTGAAACACACAAAGCTACATCTCATATAATTTTTCAAGCCTTTATAAGACTTATGAAACTATCCAGTGGTTTGTAGCCATTTAAGTTTGCTTTGTGCCTAGGACATTGCTTTAATAGAGACTAAATCAGAAATTTGTTAACAAACATATTTTAACAACAGTATAAATATTTAAGAATAATGTAATAATTTTTTAAACTGTAAGTGCATAGTGAGTTTAAAAATTAGTATGATCTATAACCAATATGAAAATACCAATAATGCACCATGGTTCTTCTATTTTAGCCTGCAAACAAGGAATCAATACCAAAGTCTTTTCAAGCTTGGAAAAATGGAGACTTGAATAATTGTCCAGTTAATTTAATAAATGTAGACAGCTGACCTAAATGAATCAGATTGTAAAGAATTCTTTTACCTCATTAGCATTTTTGGCCTAAATTATCCAGATAATTATTCCAATTTTCCACATCACTTTGCCCATATTGAAAGAGTGTCTTTCAACTTTTCATTGTAAATGCATTTCTTCTGTCCTGTTCAAAGCCCAGCAAGGTGTGTGTCCTTTATGATGCAAATCTAGCATTTCCCCATTTTGCTGATATTCTTTGAAATGCTATCATTTCTGTTTGTATAACCTTTGACTAAGTATTGATAATTGGACCATGATGGTGCCAAGACCTATTTATACATTATACAATTCCAAATAGAAAATCATTTCTTGGTTATTCTACTGTATTTTTTCTTCATGTATGTGTGGTTTATTTCAATTTCTGCAAAACATTTCTTTACTTGGGCACCTGGGTGGCTCAGATGGTTAAGCGTCTGCCTTCGGCTCAGGTCATGATCCCAGGGTCCTGGGATCGAGTCCCGCATCGGGGTCTCTGCTCCTTGGGAGCCTGCTTCTCCCTCTGCCTCTCTCTCTCTCTGTCTCTCATGAATAAATAAATAAAAATCTTTAAAAAAACAAAAAAACATTTCTTTACTTTTCCTTCACTCATAGTATATTTTCCTTCAGTTGATAAAATTAGTTCATTTGCTCACCAGGATTATACCTAGTTATGTGTCAGTGTTATACTCAAGATGTTTCAAGCTTCTGTTTTACACTGAATAAACTAGTTGATCCAATTTATCTATATCTAATCAGAAAATTCTTTTTTTTTTTTTTTTTTACAAACTGTTTCTTTTCCGTCAACCTTTTCAATTTCTATTTCCATTTTGTTTGCCTTTGTGGAAGACCAGCTTAAGACCACTCAGTGGTTGTTCCTCCCATTCAGTGGCCTGAGCAGTGGAAGCTGCAGACCAGTCTTCAGTGGCCGGCTGGGTGCTCCAGTCTTCAGTAGGGAACTGCTGAATAGGCACCGAGGGCACCTGCATGCCTTCAGACCAGTCTGCGACTTCAGGCTGAGTAGCAGTGAACTCAGGAGCTGGAGCCGTCCATTCACCCTGAAATTCCTCCTTGGTCACAGCCTTTTCAGCAGCGGCCTGCTCTTCCTTTTCAATCTCTTCAGGATCTCTGTAGAAGCAGAGATCAGGCATGACCTCCCATGGGTGTTCTCGGGAAATGGTGCCACACATGAGCAGAACTTCCCTGGCCAGCATCCACCACATCAGACCCACTGAGTGAGTTCCCTTTTTAGGACCTTATAGCAGGATTCATCAAGTTGCTCTGAAAATCGAAAAGGCCCAGTAACGTGTGAGGCCCAAGCAGTTAAGAAATATGGAGAAAAGAAAACACAGACCATTTAAAAAAGGATTTCTCCTTAAAGCTGACACATCTGAATTATACTTATAGCAAGAATTACTATCAAACTCCACTCATTGGGCCAGAGACCCTTGTGGTGTTAGCGAAAAGACTTCCCCCTCGTGTAGCACACCACCTACACTTGTGAGTTCATCTAATCAGAAAATTCTTATCTTGAATTAATTTGAGATGAAAAAACATATTATGGAAAATAAATATTATTGCAAGGGCAGCCATCATTTATATTAACAGTCACTCGTTCGAGACCAATCAGGGTAGGATAAGAAGGATATGAGAAGTTTGTAGGCTAAAACAAAAGCATTGCTTAATTATTTTTATAGCTTCATTCATCCAATGTTTATAATGTATACAAATAATAGTCTCTTATCCTGCTTTAGATACTGAAATTATTTTTCATAATAGAAATAATAGAACTGAGAAACTATAGAATCCTGAATCATATTTGCTTGGTGTCACTCACCATTTGACTAGTGAATCCAGCTCTTATTCATTACTATTCTCTGAAGTCTTTTGCTTCGATTTTCAGTAGTAGTGTGATTCTCCCTAACTTTTTCTTTATTCCAAATTTTCAGATTCTCCACTACTGTGATTTTTTTCATTGCAAATACCCTTAAACCAATATATTAGTTAACTGTTGTTGTATAGCCCACATTCCCTAGATTTAGTAGATTAAAAAAATAGTCACTTATTCTTACTCATGAGTACACAGATAAGCTCTGTTGTTCTAATCTAGGATACTTGGCTTGCTTATACATCTAAGGTCTGCTGGCTGGTGTTTTATTGCCTCACTCATTAGTCAGAAGATTAGCTCTCAGTAGTTGGAAATAAGATAAATTAGGCCACATGACTCTCCTTATTCTGCATATTAGCTGATCTTATTCACATAGCAGTCTCAGAGTTCCACAAGGAGAACAGAAGCAAGCAAGGCTTAGAATTCATACACTATGATTTCTGTTGCACTCTGTTGGTCAACATGTATTACAAGTGCAGCCTAGATTCAAGGGACAAGAAGTAAATGCTACTGCTTGATGTATGACCTGTAAAGTTGTATCACAAATAGTGTATGGTTATAATTTAAAAAAAAAAAGATTAATTGCAACTATTTTTGTAGATGATATTCCACAGTCTACTTCCTGACCACAATTGTTTACATTTATCTCATTTCAAGACACTCAAAATTCTGATCCAGTTATGACATTGTGTTCAAAGTATAAGATCTCATGATCTGTATCAAGTCATGATGTGGCTCTTACAATACAGTTTTTATAATACCCAGCTCTTTATATGGAAAGCCAAGAACTAACAACTAAACTATCTGACCCCATACATGTAATTTACAAAGGGGGAAGGGGGGACAGAGGCAGATTAACTCTAAGAGTCAGTGGCACCCAAGGAGGGAAGGAATGAGGTGTGCTATAGTCACTGGTCCATAGCAATTCTAAAATCTTACTGGGTAAATGTCATAACATGTTGTCATAACATCTTTATTTGGAAAAGGAGTTTATGTATATGAGTTTCTTGAATGCATTTGTGTATGCATATGTATGTAGGCAATTGTATGATTTTTAAAAACGTTTTCATAGAAATGTAACTATTCTGAAAGTGCACTGTGTTATTGTCAGTAATTTAACACTAGACTGGGAGATTTAGGAAGCATGAATGAACAAAAATCACACAAAAAAATCACCCATGTTTATGTTCTCCTTCAGAAATGACCACACGATAAAAGAAATAAAATATGACGTTGTACATGTTTTTAAGCCTTTTAGAAGTGCATTCAATTTTCATCAAAAATAAAAAATACCAAAGTATAATGCAGTGTATATATAGAAAACATTGCATACAGATAGACAATAAATGTAATTTCATGTAAAATTATTTTCCTGTCTTAATATAGTAGTTTGCTCCTACAAATGGTATTTGTTAGGAATGATAACATTTGTTTAAATAGAATGGATATTGTGCATCATCTACATATAGTCATTGATTTCTATCAACTAAATCTTTAGTTTTATATTGAGAGGATTGGTAGCTTTTACATTCTAACTTATTTAAATCTTGTGGGTCTTGTTTTATTTTTTTTTAATATGGATTCTTAATTTAAAGCATATTTTGCATTTCAAGAACAAGTAGAGAGATTAGTCTGGTGGGATTTATGTGAAGGAGTGGAAGAATATTTGGGGGCAATGAAATTTTTACAAAGTAGCCATTGCTAAAATATATAAGACCTGATAAAGCATGTGTGGAATTTAGATTTTATTCTAATATATGAGTAAACATTGGAGAATTTTGAGGGTGACATGCAAGATTACAGCGACATTTACAAGGAGAAACAGTAAATGATGGTGGAGGTGCAAGGCCAGTGGGACATAGAAGCAAGGAGACAAGCTAGAGGGCCAATTAAATAGCTCATTGATGAGATGATGGTATCTTGGCTAGGGTAGTCAATTCTGGAGCTCATGAGAAGTAACTGAACTCTGAGTATATTTTCAAGATAGAGTTGATAAAACTTACTGATGAATCAGATGGTAAGTATGAGAGAAAAAGTAGGTTAGGATGACTACAAGGCTTGTGCTCCAAATTAGTACATGAATAAAGTACTTCTTTCTAAGAAGGGGGCCTTAAGAATTAAAAGAGTTGGTTGTTATTATTACTGCTAGGGTTAGTGATATTGTTTTAAATTATTTTGTGTTCTCTTTCCTCCAGAGTCAGTTCTAATTTTCATTTATTGTGGTCTATTTCAAGCTTTTGATTGTTGTAGGTTGATTTTTTTTCAGATAGCTGTTGTGATTTTCCTTCACTCCTACATATGTAAATTTCCCTCACTCCTACTGGCCTAAGTCTGTTTTCAGCTATGTCTCTGGCATAAATGTGACAGGTAATTCTGTGTCAGTTGACAATGGCTTAACTATTAATTTTGATTAAGAAATGAGTGGTTGGAGAAACCAGGAACAGACATGACTTTGCTCTGGAAGCCAGAACTCTAAATTTTCCGCAAGCAGTTCTTTCTATGTCTTACTTATTGTTGGTTTTGCTTTTTTTTTTTTTTTTTACTATATGATTAGTTGTTTAGGTGTTTACCTGGGGTTAAAAGACAGGAACATGGGATGGGGTGAAAGAGTAGAGATGGGTTAGAAGGTGCCAATTTATATAGATATTCATCTGGCAGACTTTCAATTAATTCCTTTTTTTTTTTTCTTTTTAGCCTCACTTATCATTATTTTCTTCTGTACCTTCTGATCTCAAGCTGGAGCATATCTTTGTTTCTGAGTAACTGCTTCCTACTTGAATTGAATCCTATCTTGCCAAATTATTTTTCAATACCCTTGCTTATTTAACCTAACTTTTCAAATTTATCATCAAGTTTCTCATATTTTTATTATCTTTTTAATATCTTCAGTGTTTATGTATTATTTCTCACTCCAGAAGTTATTTAATATTTTTATGTGTACAACTTTCTTTTTCTTTTGATCACCCTTGCAAATTTTTCAATTTTATTCATTTAAAATAAAAACCTGCAACTATTGGATTCTTTAATTCATTCTATGTTTTCTATGTTAATGGTCTCCGTTCTATCTTTCCTCCTTTCTACTTTCTTTACACTTATTCTGTTGCTCTATTCTTTTAAATATTAAATTGTCTGCTTATTTTAATGAATTCAGGGGTTTTTTTCCTCCTAACATAAGTATGTAAAACTGTCACAAAATTCCCTCTGAGCAGAGCTTTAACTGCATCCCACAAGTTTTAGGTTTGTTCTAAATATTTCCTAAGTTTTATTAAGATTTATTCTTTAGGGATGCCTGGGTGGCTCAGTCGTTAAGCGTCCCTTTGGCTCAGGTCATGATCCAGCATCCTGGGATCGGGCCTCGCATCGAGCCCTGCATAGGGTTCCCTGCTCAGTGGGAAGCCTGCTTCTCCCTCTCCCACTCCCCCTGCTTGTGTTCCCTCTCTCGCTGTGTCTCTCTCTGTCAAATAAATAAATAAAATCTTTTAAAAAAAGATTTATTCTTTAACTGTAAATTATTTAAATATTTTCCTATTAAAAATCATTTATTAAAATGTAACATCCACTTAAAAGCTCACATACACATACCATCCAAAAATCATTCACAAATTGAATACACCATCCAGTTCAAGAAATAAAGCCTTACCAGCAGCCTAGAAGACTCCCTCTTTTCCTACACTACTATACCCAATGGTTAACAATATCCTTACTTCTAGCATTATAGATTAGTTGTATCTGTAGTGAAACCTTATTGTATAAGGATTCATTCTCCCACTTTCTTGCTGGCTTTTTTCCTTGAACTTTGTGAAATTCATCCATGTTATTGTACATAGTTACAGTTGATTCATTTTTATTATTCATTATATTTCATTGTATGAGATACCATAATTATCCATTACAACATTCATGAACAATATGGTAGTTTTCAGTGTTTAGTTATTACTAATAATTTTTCTCTGAACATTCAGGTATATGTCTTTTGGTGAACTTTTGCATGCATTTATTTTGAACATACACCTAGGAATAGAACTGCTGAATCATATGCTTAATTGCTAGCTTAACAGATATATCCAAGCAGCTTTCCAAAATGGCTGTACAAATTTACAATGTAACTAGTTGTGTATTAGAGTTATATACAGAGTCCAGAAAGAGATCCATACGTAGTGTACTGATTTTTGACAGATGTGAATCACAAATGCAGTGTAGAAAGGATGATCTTTTCAATAAATGATGCTGGATCAATTGGATATTCGTAAGAAAAAAATATACTTAGTGCCTCCCCCACCAATCTTATACCATTCCTAAAAATCTCACATCTTTCCTAAAAATCAGTTTTATACAGATTGAAAATCTAAATGTTAATGGTGAAAAACGAGGATTTTAGGGGGGAAAAGCACAGGAAAACATATTCATGATATTACAGTAAGCAAAGCACTCTTCCATGGGGCTCAAAAGTATTACCTCTTAAAAACGATAAATTAGATGATAATGAGATTAGCAACTTGTTCGTCAAGGATACATCAAAGTATGAAGAACAAACTAAAGAAATGAGGAAGATATTTGCCATACATATATCAGGAAAAAAAAACACATACATCAAAAATATCAGAAGACATCCTACATTTTTTTTTGGTACATCCTACAGTTTAATAAAAAAGAAGAGACAAGCCATTTGTCTCTCTTAAACAATTTAAACAAGTATTTTAGGGGAAGAAAAGGTATAAAATAGAAAGTAATCATATGAAAAACTCCTTAAATATTTAGTCATAAGGAAAATACTCATGAAAACTATAATATGAGACTATTATATGTGAAAATGCTTGAAATGGAAAGTTCAGAAAATATCCAGTGCTGGATAATATCCAATAAATGAAAGACTGGAGGTATGTTCCCTAATTCCACATCCCCCCAAAAATGCAAATTTTGTCTAGGTTTTTTTCACAGTGCTTTTTTACCACAATCTGATGACCTGACTTCAAGTCTCAGTTGATATATTTACCTGGTGGTTTAGTATGTTGTTCTTGGCATAGACATTGTCTCAATCTCCATTAATGATAACAATTTGAAATAACAGGAAGAGCCTAAAATCCTTTTAATGAGTATAAACTTTCTTTGCTCTCTAACCAAAAAAAAAAAAAAAATTGTTCTTTCTAGGGTAAAAGTTTAAACAAACTTATGTACTCTAGTTATTTCTTGAAGTTTAAAGTTCTTTAATCATTCTTTAATTTGTTCACACATTTATGTATTCTCTCTCTCTTTTTTTTTACTCACCTAGAATATACAAATTAACTTCTAGGGATTTGCACAATAAAATTGAGTTAAGTATACAGAGAAACTCATATCTTCTATGCTCAAGTCACCTAGACTATATTTAGGAGAAATACTACCAAGATGTTTTGTCTAAACTTAAAAATCACATTTTGTTAGCTATACATATTACATTCTCATAAATTTTTATGAAGGATTTGGACATTATATCTTATTTTTACATATCTTTGACTCTGAACCTTATAATGTGAAAGTAAATTTTTCACTTCATGAGGAAATGAGTTCTTAACCGTCACTTAGAATTTACTTATAAAAGTCTTAATAGTCTGAAAAAACTGATAATGTACTGCCCAAAAATGAACACATCAATTAGTTCTCCAAGATTGATTCATTTTTATTGTTTTTTATCTCTTTTTCCATTTAAATGAACTATATATTCACTTATTAATATATTCTACCAAGAGATGCTTTCAAAGATAAGCCTGGATATTCTGATTAAACAGCTCTGTTTTCATGCACTGGAAGATTGTTTAGGGATATAAAAATGTGTGCACATAACCTCAAGACAAAATAGAAAGCAGTAAGTGGACAGAGACCTATGAGTGGTTTAAGCTAAGTGCTAGATGATTAGAGGGACAAGAAAGAGGGAAGGAAGAATCCACTTTGGTTGGTAGGACCAGGGGAAAAAGTCAGAGACATTAACCTTTCACATGGCTATTTTAAAAAAGGATGGGCATTAAATAAGGAAGGACAGCATAAACAATCATGGGAACAGGAACACATGGTATAGATTTGAGAAATGGGCTAGGAAGTTGAATGTATGTATCAGAGTAATATGCAATGATTCTAGAAAGGTTTCCTCCTACCAGATGATAAGAGTCATGAATGCCACACTGAGGAAAAAAGATAGCAAGTGGTTAAGAACATAAATTCTGGATCCAGACCACATGATTGAAGCTCAGTTGGGTTACTAACTCTTTTTCTGACCGTAGGCAAGAGCCTTCAATTCTGCATGCTCAATTTCTTCCTCCTAGTGAGTATCTCATAGGGTTGTGGTAAAAATTAAATGACTTGGCATGTGTCAACTGCTTCGAACTCTGCCTAGAATGTAATAAGTGCCTAGTTCATTAAGTGTTCTTTATTTTTTTTATTATGATTACTCAGGTAATGTAGACCTTGAAATTTGTGAGCAAGTAAATCATACCTATTTTTGTGTGCAGGTGGGATTTAAAAGGAAGGGTGGAATATTTCTCTCAAAAAAAATAATATCTTTTTTTTCCAGTCCTATGTAACAGATTCAAATGCACTTATATCATATGTGAAATTTAGGCATAATTTATATTAGTAATAAAATTTCATAGAAGTATTGCATTACTTTAAATTGCAAATCTTCAAAAGAAATAGTAACGAGATTTTCTTTGATTTAGTGTAGAAATAATATATATCTTTCTATTTTGACTTTGGCTTCTCTTTTCTTGAAGAAAGACAAAATTTATAGCACTTACAAAATACAATTTTTTAAATTTAAATTTTAGGTAGTTAATGTAGAGTGCAATATTGGTTTCTGGAGTAGAATTCAGTGATTCATCATTTATATACAATACCCAGTGCTCATCATAACAAGTGCCCTCCTTAATAACCATCACCCATCTAGCCCATCCCCTGTCCATCTCCCTCCATCAACCCTAAGTTTGTTCTCTATCATTAAGAGATGTTTATGGCTTGTTTCCCTCTCTCCTTTTTTTTTCCTTTTCCCCTTTCCCATATGTTCATCTGTTTTCTTTCTTAAATTCCACATATGAGTGAGATCATATGGTATTTGTCTTTCTCTGACTGACTTATTTCACTTATTTCACTTAGCATACTACACTCTAGTTCCATCCACGTCACTGCAAATGGCAAGATTTCATTCTTTTTGATGGCTGAACAATATTCCACTACACACACCACATCTCCTTTATCCAATCATCAGGCGATGAACATTAGGGCTCTCTCCATAGTTTGACTATTGTTGATAATGCTGCTATAAACATCAGGGTGCCTGTATCCCTTTGAATCTGTCTTTCTGTATCCTTTGGGTAAATACCTAGTAATGCAACTGCTGGATCATAGTCTATTTTTAACATTTTGAGGACTTTCCATACTGTTCTTCAGAGTGGCTGCACCAGTTTGCATTCCCACTAACAATGCAAGAGGGTTCCCTTTCTCTGCATCCTCACCAACACCTGTTGGTTCTTGTGTTGTTAATTTTAGCCATCCTGACAGGTGTGAGATGGTATCTCATTATGGTTTTGATTTGTATTTCCCTAATGATGAGTGATGTTGAGCATCTTTTGATGTATCTGCTAGCCATCTGGGTGTCTTTTTTTTTTTTTTTTTTTGGAAAGTGTCTATTCATGTCTTCTGCCCATTTCTTAAGGGTTATTTGTCTTTTGGGTGTTGAGTTTGATAAGTTCTTTGTAGATTTTGGATACTGATGCTTTATCAGATATGTCATTTGCAGATATCTTCTCCCATTCTGTAGGCTGCCTTTTAGTTTTGTTGATTGTTTCCTTTGCTGTGCAGAAGGTTTTTATCTTGATGAAATCCCAATAGTTCATTTTTGCTTTTGTTTCCCTTGCTTATGGGTGATGAGAAGTTGCTGTGGCCGAGATCAAAGAGGTTTCTACCTATGTTCTCCTCTAGGATTTTGATGGCTCCTGTTTCACATTAAAGTCTTTCATCCATTTTGAATTTGTTTTTGTGTATTGTGTAATAAAGTGGTCCAGTTTCATTCTTCTGCATGTTGATGTCCAGTTTTCCCAACACCATTTGTTGAAGAAACTGTTTTTTTCCCCCATTGGATTTTCTTTCCTACTTTGTTGAAGATTAGTTGACCATAGAGTTGAGAGTCCATCTCTGGGTTTTCTATTTTGCTCCATTGACCTATGTGTCTGTTTTTGTGCCAGTACCATAGTGTCTTGATGACTACAGCTTTGTAATACAACTTGAAATCCAGAATCATGATACCTCCAGTTTTGTTTTTCTTTTTCAGAATTGCTTTGGCTATTCAGGGTCTTTTGTGCTTCCATACAAATTTCAGGATTGTTTGTTCTAGCTCTGTGAAAAATGCTATTGGTATTTTGATGGGGATTGCATTAAATGTGTAGATTGCTTTGGATAGTAGAGACATTTTAACAATGTTTGTTCTTCCAATCCATGAGCATGCAATGCTTTTCCATTTCTTTGTGTCCTCTTTAATTTCTTTCATAAGTATTCTATAGTTTTCAGGTATAGATCTTTTACTTCTTTAGTTATATTTATTCCTAGGTATCTTATAGTTTTGGGTGCAATTGCAAATGGAATCGATTCTTTGATTTCTTTTTCTGCTGCTTAGTTATTGGTGTATAGAAATACAACAGGTTTCTAAACATTGATTTTATATCCTGCAGTTTTTCTGAATTCATGTATGAGTTCTAGCAATTTTTAGTGGAGTATTTAGGGTTTTCTACATAGACTATCATGTCATCTGCAAATAGTAAAAGTTTGACTTCTTCTTTGCCAATTTGGATGCCTTTTATTTCTTTTTGTTGTCTGTTGAGACTAAGACTTCCAGTACTATGTTAAATAGTAATAGTGAGAATGGACATCTTTGTCTTGTTCTTGACCATAGGGGAAAGACTCTCAGTTTTTCCCCACTGAGGATGGTATTAGTTGTGGGTCTTTCATATATGGCCTTTATGATGTTGAGCTATATTCCATCTATCCTTACTTTGTTGAGGGTTTTTATCAGGAAAGGATGCTGTATTTTGTCAAATGTTTTTTTCTGCATCTATTGACAAGATCATATGGTTTTTATCCTTTCTTTTATTAATATGGTGTATCGTAGGGTGCCTGGGTGGCTCAGTTGGTTAAGTGTCTGACTTCAGGTCAGGTCATGATCTCAGAGTCCTGGGATGGAGCCTGTGTCAAGCTCCACGCTCATGAGTGAGGAGTCTGCTTGTCCCTCTGCCATTCCCCCTGCTCATGCTCTCTTTTTCTTTCTCAAATAAATAACTAAAATCTTTTTAAAAAAATTATGGTGTATCACTTTGATTGATTTGCAAATATTGAACCACCCCTGTGGCCCAGGAATAAATTTCAGCTGATCATGGCAAATAATTCTTTTAATGTACTCTTGAATTTGATTTGCTAGTATTTTATTGAGAATTTTTGTATATATGTTCATCAGGGATATCGGCCTGTAATTCTCCTTTTTAGTGGAGTCTTTGTCTGGTTTTGGAATCAAGGTAATGCTGTCTTTGGAGAATGAGTCTGGAAGTTTCCTTCCATTTCTATTTTTTGGAACAGTTTGAGAAGAATAGGTATTAACTCTTCTTTAAATGTCTGGGAGAATTCCCCTGGGAAGCTATGTGGCCCAGGACTTTTGTTTGTTGGGAGATTTTGATTACTGATGCAATTTCTTTGCTGGTTATGGGTCTGTTCAAATTTTCTGTTTCTTCCTGTTTCAGTTTTGGTAGTTTGTTTCTAGGAATTTGTCAATTTCTTCCAGGTGGCCCAGTTTTTTTGGCATATAATTTTTCATAGTATTCTCTTATAATTGTTTGTATTTCTGTGGTGTTGGTTGTGGTCTCTCCTCTATCATTCATGATTTTACCTATTTGGGTCCTTTCTCTTTTCTTTTTGTTAAGTCTGGCTAGGGTTTATCAATTTTATTTATTTGCTGTTCCATTTCTAGCTTCTTTAGGTGTAAGTTTAGGTTGTATATTTGAGACTTTTCTTGTTTCTTGAGGTAGGCCTATACTGCAATAAATTTTGCATTACAGCATATAAATTTGAAATGAGTTCCTTCCAAAACCCAATAAAAATGTTTTTTATAAGATTTTATTTTTATTTATTTATTGAGAAAGAGAGAGCATGTGAGCAGTGGGGAGGGGCAGAGGGAGAGCAAGTCTCAAGCAGATTCCCCACTGGGTGTGAAGCCCTATGAGGAGCTCAGTTTTATGACCCTGAGATCATGACCTGAGCTCAAATCAAGAGTTGGACACTCAACAAACTGAACCACCCAGGTGCCCCTAAATAGTTTTAAAAATACAAAAAAAGAAAACCCGGTGTCTCTTTTTATCAGAAAAAGAAGTAAAATTAGCTTTTATTTATGTTCTAGTGCTATTAAAGTTTTATGCCATACTAAAATACTGTTCTCTATTAACATACTATGGTTTAGTGTTTCAATAAATACTTTGAAATTGGATAGAAAATTTGAAGTATGTATGCACTAGACACATACTTCCAGTGAAGTTAGGATATCATATATTTCTAAATTAAACTTTAACATATGAAATCATAAGTTAATCAAATTTAATCTATTTAAAATTATAAATGCAAGATGTCATACAGATCAAAAGCCATATCAATTTTCAATTTAATTTTATTTTTTTCCATTCTCCTTCAAGGTTTTCTCATATTTTAGAGATTTAGAGAAAAATCTTCCTTTACCCCTTACTATTCACAGCTTTTCTTCAACTGCCCAAGAATTTATTTATTTTTCACACACACACACACACACAAACATATCATGTACCTTCCTTATGTTCTTATACTGTTAACCATCAGGTAGATCAATCATTGCTTTTTAGATATGACAAGAATTCCATAAGTATATATAGTGATTAGCACAAGATAAGAATCTGGTAGCTGGGGCACCTGGGTGGCTCAGTCGTTAAGCATCTGCCTTCGGCTCAGGTCATGATCCCAGGGTCCTGGGATCGAGTCCCACATCGGGCTCCCTGCTCTGCGGGAAGCCTGCTTCTCCCTCTCCCACTCCCCCTGCTTGTGTTCCTGCTCTCGCTATGTCTCTCTCTGTCAAATAAATAAATAAAATCTTAAAAAAAAAAAAAGATTCTGGTAGCTGTAGTTCAGATTTCTGCATTTCAGCTTTTGGTGAATCCTATGTGCAACAAAAATCTGTCAAATAAACCCAGTTCCTGTTTATTTTTGTTCTCCTAAATATGGGAAACTCTTTTTGATCTTCCCTTATTCTCTAAGCCCTCTATGGCCTATCTCTCAATTAACCCCATTCCATAACTAATCTTGGATGTATTTTCCTAAATGTCATTGGACATTACCAAAAAAAATACATGCCCTCCACATCTTTGTAGGGTATGGGGACCTAGGAGTTGAAGGTTGAGTAAACCAAAATCTTAATTCATGGTACATTATTCCTTGTCTTTAGAAGGCCTCCTTTTTGTCCAATTTATTTATTTTTATTTTTTATGCCCATTTACCATTCCCTTTCTCTGCCACAGATAACCATTCTAATGCATTTATATATATTCTTTTGATTATATGTACTCATAAATTGCATATTGTTTTGTGTGCATATTTCTTCCATAATGGCTTGTGGTATAAATCATATTGTTCCTTATTTTTTCCACTCATTATTATCTTTAAAAGTCTGTTGTCATTCTTAAGTGTACAGGTGGTTCATTGCTTCTAATTGCTGTTACTGTGTGTTCTAAATTCTCCATGGTAGAAGTATGCAGATATGTAAATATATAGATATATGTGTATATCTAAATATATATATATATGTGTAAGTGTGGGTGTGTGTCTATATATGAGATATATATATATATGGTGTACATTTGTTATTATACACATGCACATATGTATATAGTTATATATAGTTTTATATATGTATTTATACATAAAAATAATTATTACATATATATAATTTTTTACCTACCCATTTCCCTTTCTACCCTTGCTTTAAATGCCATATTTAAATTCCATCTCTATAAAATTTTCTCTACTACATTGAGACAGAATTAATGATTTCTTCCTCTGTGCTATATTAAAATTTTGTACATTTTAGCTTACAGCCACTATTTGTCTAATTCTGTCAAATTTACACAGAATGCTAATATCTAAATAGGTCTCTCTTAAGCAAGGAGTAATTTCAAAGTATCAGCCAGATTTTCATAGCTGAAGAGCCATTTAAAATTAAAACGTTCAATTGTCAGGTTGGGGTAGGAGGAAAAGGGTGATATTGCTCAGAGCATACAAATTACCAGCTATAAGATTAACAAGTTTGGGGATGTAATGTACAGCATGGTGATTATAGCTAATAATACTATATCATATTATTAAATGTGCTAAGAGAGTAGATCTCAAATGTTCTTACCACAAAAAGGAAACAGTAGCTATGTCATGGGATGAGGCCATTGCTAATACTATGGTAATAAACATTTTGCAATTCATAATATCAAATCAACACATTGTACATATTAAAGTTATACAATGTTGTGTGTGAATTATATCTTAATAAGACTGGGGGGAAAACTTCAATTATCTTAGTCTGAATCCACCTAAGGAGACATAAATTGAGAGTATGTGGAGGGTGAGGCCAGAAGGGGATGGAATCAGTGAAAAAAGAGGACCGCCCTAAATAAAATTCAGTCCTTTCTCATTGGGAGATAAACTCAGCATTGAAAATTATAGGACAGTTTCACCATGGCCTTCTAAGTTCAGATTCAACTCTGTCTGAGGATTAATATCTGTCCTCAGGAGATGCTTTAGCGAAAATGGACTAGGTGTGTCCTAGTAACAAACAATACCAAATAATTAGCTACTCAACTATCCATAAAAAGGTAGTTGATCATATTCAGTACTCTCTGCATCTGAATAAAAGTTCAGGTCAACTTTTCTCCATGTGTTGGCTCAGTATTCTAGGCTGCTTTGACTTAAGAGCATTTTCACATCAATTTGTGCTATGATCACTGGTGCTAGAAGAAAGATTGCTGGAGATCTGAGTTCTGGCAATTAACTACTTTCATCTGAGAAGAACACATTATGCCTGCTCTCACTTTATTGCTCAAAACATGTCACTTGGCCATCTCTAATTTCAAGAGCGACCAGGAACTGCTGTCTTCCTATGTGCCCAAAACTAAAGGAATAGTAACTATCCTACCATAAGGGAGATGGTGTGTTTGTGGTGTAGAGAGACAGAAAGAGAGAGGGAAAGACAGAAAAACACAATAGAAACAGAAACATAGAAAACATAGTTGACATTCACCCAAGAGATTTTAAAGAGGATCTATTTGATGCATTAAAGGCCTCTTTGCTTATAGTTTTCTATTTTTTTCTGTGTATATCTCCCTTGCCATCTGGGGAATTTCTTCATTCAGATGGTCCCCAATTTATGATGGATCAACTTACGATTTTTCAATTTTATGATGTTGCAAAAGTGATATGCATTCAGTAGAAACCATACCTCAAAATTGAATTTTGATCTTTTCCTGGGCCATCAATATGTGGTATGATACTCTCTAGTGATGCTGGGCAGTCATGTCGGCCACATGGTCACAAAGCTAAACAACCATACACTCACAACCATTCTGTTTTTCACAATCAGTACAGTATTCAATAGATTCTATAAGGCTGTCAACACTTCATTATAAAATAGGCTTCATGTTAGATTATTTTGCCCAACTGTAAACTAATGTAAGTGTTCTGAGTTCAGTTAAGATAGGCTAGTCTAAGTTACAATGTTTGGTAGCTAGGTGTACTAAATGCATTTTCGACTTACAGTATTTTCAACTTACAGTAGGTTTATTGGGATGTAACCCCATCATAAGTCAAGGATGATCTGTACTGAGGAACTTGTTTTTCTGTGTTTCCTCTGTGGCTAAAACTATCCTGCCATGTCTCACCTATATTTCCAAACGTCATTGAAGCTTATTGCTTAAAATTTGAAACAAGTATTAAAGAATGAGCATTGGAAGAGGATTTGAAAAATGGGTTCTTGGCCTGCATATGACTCTTCACTCTTTTAATCTAAGTTTAACACTTTATAAGACAAGAAATAAGGACTCTTTAAGGACTACCACATTATGATGTAATAGTCTTAGTACCTGAATTCCTTACTATGTAACACACATTTAGTTTGCTGCAGATCATAGGAAGTGGGATGATTTTATCTATTTAGTTATGCAAAGACATTTCTGGCAGTTTCTGGGAAACCTGCCTGTCATATTGAGGAGTCAGATAAACACAGTTAAAACAGTGAGATTCTCATATTTCTCATAAATTAAAATACAAGTTTAGTTAAAGTTTATTTGTGTAGCCTTTGTGTCATATAAACCCTAATGTAGAACTCTCCAAATCTGTTTAAAGTCATGGCAAACATAATAATAATAGGCAAAATGAGGTAAATAGGCAATGCTACATATATCTAGTAGAAACCAACTTGGGTGCTCTAGCTACCCTAGGCCCTGTCAAGCAGCACTAAGGAGGTCTCTATATTGATATACCTGTAACTCAGGTTAAGAAGTTCTGTCTTAAAGGATCAAGTCTTAAAAAAAGCTGAAGACCGATAGGCTTTCCTGCTATACGTTAGTCAGTCATTAGAAAATATTCATTAGTGTATCAAGCACCTTGCTAGCCACTGGGTACATGCAGTGGAGAATGCTATAGATACAGTTCTTGTCTGTCAAAAACTTTAAATTGAGCTTCAGGAGGAAACAATTTGGCAACTTTGAATCTGTACTTGAAATTTATGCAGCCATCTCTGAAAAGTAAGGAGACTTCTTGAATCACTTGGTAATCACCAATTTTCAATGTGTGTCTGGGTTATTTGGGGTTTGCAAATATTTCAGATATGTTTCTTTGTATGACTCCCATAATTCCTGGCTGTTATTAAGATCTTTTCATAGTTGAATTCAATTTAAAATAGGTACTTTGAGGGGCACCTGGGTGGCTCAGTGGGTTAAGCATCTGCCTTCGGCTCAGGGTCATGATCCTGGGGTCCTGGGTTCAAGCCCCACATTGAGCCTGCTTCTCCCTCTCCTCCTCACTCAGTGTTTTCTCTCACTCTCAAATAAACAAATAAAATCTTTAAAATCGGTACTTTGAGACCTTTTAAATGAGAGGGTTACTAATGTTTAAAACAAGAAAAGTTCTTAAAGCTGTCAAGATTAGTTCACAAATTCTTAATCTATGAAGAGTTTCATAGATACTGTGTTTTTTCCATTTTATTTTGAGCCATAAAATAAGTATGTATTATTTTTGCATGATAACGCAACTGAAATTATGCAAACTAAGTTGAAAAGACAGATTCTCTCCCTACTGTCAGTTGATAATTTTGTCATATTATAATAAAAACCTTAGAATGATCAACTTTCCAAAATAATCCTTTCTCGAAGGATAAAAGAATGTTATGACCTAAATTCATTCTAGGTAATTGAAATAAATAACTCCAGCTATAAAAACAACAAGGTATAATGAAACGTTCACAGTGCTAAAATGTATAAGCATCACTTCAGGAGTTTGTAAAAAATGCAAATCCTCAGCCTTTATCCCAGAGATTCTGTTTCAGTAGGACAGCTGTGGAATCCCAAAACAATATTTTTTATAAAACTTCCATATGATTATTATAAAAGGATCCTGGAACCCATATTTTCAGAACACTGGTGTTGTAGAAAGAGAATTAGTTTAAGTGTCAGGCATACTTGGATTTGAATTCTGCCTCTATCTCGAATTCTATGTGTGTTAGTTATATATTGCTATATATCATATCCATACAACCAACAACTTAAAAAAATGCACATCTATTAATTACTTCATAAATTCTGTGGTTCAGGAATTTGAATCTTCCTATCTGGATTCTTTACTTATGGTTTCATAAGGCTGGAGCCAAGGCCTTGGGTGAAATTGAAATGGAATTGAAATGAGTGAAATTCTCATTTGGAGGCTCATCTGTGGAAGGATCCACTTCCAGGCTCCCTCAGTTTGTTGACAGAAATCATTTCCTTTTGGTTGTAGGACTAAGAATTTTGGTGACTGTTAACCAGAGGCCACTCCTAGAGGCTGCCCATCATTCCTTGACACATGAGCTTTTCCAGTATTGCTGCTTACTTCAAAAACCGAGCAAGGTGAATGTCTAGCAGAAATCCACTAGCAAGATGGAGTATTACATAATGTAATATAAGTGCAGATGGAACATTTCACTACTTTTTCCATATTCTACTAGTTAGAAAAAGTCACAGGTTCTGCTCACTCTCAAGGTGAAGGGATTATACTAAGGTGTGAACTCTGAGAGGCGCTGATCATGGGAAGCCGTCTGAGAATCTGTCAGCCATAGTGTGACTTGAAGCAAATTGTTTATTTAGCACTATGGTTTCTGAACTTCCCTACCTCAAAACAGAGTTAACACATGTCTTAAAGAGGTAACATAAGTGAAGGTCCTGGCATGTTGTAACCATTTTATTAGTTCTGTTAATGGATAATAACCCTGAAAAGAAAAGGGCGACAGGGCTCTAATAACGTTATCTACAAATTCCCTTCTATTTCTCTGGTTTAATGTCCAAAAATTATGTTCACAATTTTATTGAATATAACCTATTTTCATAGCTTAACATAGACTCTATCTCATGGTAGACATTCAATAAATGTTTGTTCCTTACTAATAATGTTTTAGTAAATGTTCCTTTCTTTTCTTTTTTTCTTAAACCAGGTTCTATTTTAAGATGTCCTTTCCGAAGACAGCTGAAAGGATGGCCTCTTTTAGCCATGTTTTATTGAAGGGAGTGAAAACTATGAATGCATCCAATGGAAATCAAAGCAAAGATTCCCAAAAGACCACATAGGAAGTGTTTCCATAGGGAATAGAGCACACCGAATGTTCTGTGCACTAAGAGCCGCAGCTGCTTCAGCTTGGGGCTCATAACATGGCTGTTTTGACAGCTTCTCACTACAGAGTGCAAGCAATTAGTAGTGCTATGAGCATTTTCCTTTATGCTCATATTCAGAGACTTAGCATTTCCCCCGACTGGCTGCTTTCCTCAGCCCTTTTACTCCACGTTTCTAACATATCAAAAAAAAAAACATGAAGAGATCTGAAGATAATTATCTGAATGCTGATCTCAAAAAAATAATAATAATTAAGTGGGGAAACTAAAGAAAAATACTACAAATAATCCCCTTCTGTTGCATATGCCTCCTGTTTCCATAATTATTCTATCAATTTTTTTCTATTGGAGTGTTTTTTTTAGAGAATTTGGTAGGTAGAGATATGAGAATTAGAATGTTTAATGTTGGAGTAAATACTATAGATGAAAAAATAAAATATTCTTCTCTTTTTATCCTACCAATGTATGTGAGTCACAGCACAATAAGTCTTAAGAAAAAAATACAAGAGAAAGGATAATAAGAGATTTACTTTTCAATCAGATAAACCCATAAGCTCTAAAAAAAATAATTTTTTCCTAATGTGCTATCATTTCTTTAGTTGATTTATTCAGTCTCTGACCCTTCTGTATATCCTGTGTAAACCCTTCCTCTTTGCTCTGTGATAAGCTTATTAACTTTATAACCAGTTGTTCTACCCAGTAAGCATCAACTTGTTATACTTAAAATAACTGTCACAACTTGGCACATTTTTTCATTACACAGTATATTCCAATTTTGGAAATATTTTTGCCAGCAACCAAGAGTCTTTTTTTAACCACACATTTCCAAACTACCCAGCATATCATTAGATTTTGGAAATTGGTAATGCTAAGTAAACATAAAATAATTCTATTTGAGAAGTAGTTCTTAAAAAATGAGATACAAGATAGAGTGGTACATATGTAGGTAGGCAGATGATATGCTGTGAAAATAACTGCAAAATGGAATAATAAAATGATGGGGCACCTGGGTGGCTCAGTTGGTTAAGCGTCTGCCTTCGGCTGAGGTCATGATCTCAGGGTCCCGGGATTGAGTCCCGCCTTGGGCTCCTTGCTCATCGGGGGACCCTGCTTCTCCCTCTCCCTCTGCTTGCCACCCCCATCGAATAAATAAAATAAAATCTTTAAAAAAATAAAATAAAGTGTTAAGCCTGAACCAAATATGAAAGTTCATTAGCTCAAACTCTAAGGTACTACGTGCTCCTGTAAGAGCTGGGGGTGGAATGTCTAGCCCTGCTGCTTCTGGTCTAATGTCCTTTCTACTAAGCCATGCTGACTCTATACATGTTTGAAAAATGGAGCTCAGAGAAGTGGGTAATAAAAATTCATAATCTTTTCCCATATAATGCATACTCTCCTTTTTATGCTTAGCAATCAGGATTCTTCATGCCTTCCTGAATGTTCTTATAAAGCCCTCAGAATCATCCAAGCAGCTACCAAAAGGGTAGATTGTATGGCTAGAAACATCTATGTATTCATGCCTCACAATCTGGGGGGAATAACAATGGAAATAATTTTAAAGTAGATACAAAGCTCTTGGGGATTGAGTCAGATAATTTGTCTAAATTTATGAAATAAGTAACATTATCATTGCTGCCTAACTTCACATTTCTTTTAGTCATACATATAAATGGCTTCAAAACAGTATAGTTTTCTAAAGGTAAAAAATTAATGTAGGTCTTCAGAGTTTCCAATCCCTTGATTTATAGGAAAGGATATTCATACTAAGTGTGTTCTCTCAATATATGCGCTAATGTGTGTGCTACATGTATTTTTTACAGCGTCTCAGTAGAATGTTCTGCCTGAAGCTCTATGCTTTCCCCTAATGAAAATGAACTACATTACATTCAGTGCAGAACATAAAAGAAAGATCTTTCAGGAATCAAGGCTAGTAATTTATCAGTTTCATCCTCAAAGTAAACCACAAAGACCTTTGGGTCAGATTTGGGACCAGTCATAGTACATCTGCACATTCACTTTAAAAGACCTGACTTCTAGGGGTTATTAGGACTCTGTTCAAGGTTTCTGGTACATAAACTCTCAAAATTTAATTACAGGCATGAATAAGGTGGTAATAGTTTCAAACTCCATAGTATTTATTTAGCTAGCCAACCCTGTAGTGGTGTATTTTCATTCATTCATTTTCAGGATGAGATGAGCACCGTCAGCTATGCAACTGATAAATGGCTTCTAATATAATACCAGTTGGTTTAGACTTTATTGGTTAGACCCTCAGTTGGATCTGTCATATATTGAAATAGATACTCAGTGGGCTTAGCTGTAGGAAATTTTAAACTCCAGCTCTTTTGGGAAATGTTATCCATAAAAAGCCAATTGTACCAGTATTTGCTGAGTGGTGGTGACTGTTGGTGGAGATGGAGTGCTCTGTATCCTATTTCAGCTTTTCTGGAATGCTGTGGGCTAGAATGGAATTGGTAGACTGTATCCTCTGGGGAGCCTTCAAAAGCTGGCAGTCCATCTCCTGTTGCTCCCTCTGTAGGTTGTAAATGAAAAGATAATTGGCAAGGTGATCACTTTTTTTTTTAACATAAATGTATAGTAATGCAGCCGGCAAGATTAGCATCAGTCAGACTGAGCACTAGTTGGAAATATTTTGTTTACACAGAAATCCTCCTGAAATGGTAGTGCATTATATATTACATGGCATGTGTCTCATGAGAAGTTAAAAATAGTAAAAAAATAAAAATAAACAAAAAATCCTAACTTTGTGTACTATAATTGTCCAAGGTTCCTTTTTTCCAGAATAAAGCCAATTAAGTATTTCTAATCTTAGCTATTTCTAATCATATTTATATAATTTACACAAAGAAAAACATATGGTATTATAAACATTTATAAAAGTATTTTTCTGTCCAGTAGGAATTTAAAAGATATAAGTGAGATTGTGGATTGCACAGCCTTTTGTGAGTTTAAATTTAAACACCTCAATTTACATAAGAAAGCTTATGTTTTAAGTAACAGGAACTGCTTTTCCCATGTTCTTTCTGAGTAATACATTAGTTTGGCAGTCAGGGAGGGATAATAAGAATTTGACTTCTCAATATTACAGAAATCGCTCCACAGAATTACTTATCATCTTCAGAGTATATAGTCTAGAGTATAGCGCATATATAGTCTTGCAGTTAAATATGATGTATTTGCAAAGAAGCCAAAGGAGTTTAGCATTTAGTAAAAGCTTTGGATCAGACAGACCTGAGTGTAAATCCTGCAACTGTGTGACCTTGGGTAAAACATTTAACTACTTCAGTATGTAGAGCAGTAAAAAAGGATAAGAATTATATTTAAACTCAGGAGTGATTGGGGAATTCAAAAGAAACAGTATCTATGCTGGAGTTTAGTAATTTATTTAGTAAATGGTAGCTGATTATTATGCTGTTTATAATAGTGTTAGTAATATTAACAGTAGCAGTAGTCGTAATGCTAAGTAGTAATTAAGACTGGTGTAAAGAAGAGAATCTACTGACTTCTTCTAAAAGAATTAAGAAAGGGTTCCCAGAAAGAATGTAATTTAGATTGTTGATGAGAAGTAGAAGCCTGCTACTTTAGGACATATTGTAAGAATATTTCAGGCAGAGGAAAAAGTTGGACATGTATGTTCAGTGGTGTAGAATTGCATATCTAGATAATATCCTTTCTAGGATTTTTGTGAATGGGGAGCAAGAAACAGGTATTTTGTGGGTTGGGCTTAATTATTTTACAGGAATAGGAAGTTAGATTATCTACTGAGAAATGGTAAGGTTGAGAATGAGGCCAAGGGTAAAAGTGTTCCTTTATTTTAATAGACATTGACACAGAAAGGAAAAGCATAATTAAAGTTCCCTCACTGCATACTGAGGTAGGTTGGAGACCCTTGTTATGTGGTCTTCTACCCTGGAGGAACAGCAGAGTATGGGAGAGGAGAAGGTCAGTGACCGATTCAGCGTGGGGTTCAGCTGAGCAATAATATGACAGTAGAGTAAGGGAACTGAAGAATCAAGGGAGATAGTGGTTCAGAAGATCAAATTGCAGTCAGCATAGAATAATGACAAAAGCAAAGCCAGGAAAAAAAACAAAGGAAGGAAGGAAGGAAGGAAGGAAGGAAGAAAGAAAGAAAGAAAGAAAGAAAGAAAGAAAGAAAGAAAGAAAG